>NC_037672.1:34160576-34365732 GCF_003255815.1 Theropithecus gelada
TATATATATATATATATATATATATATATATATATATATATATATATTTCTGAACCTTATTTTGGGGGAGCAAGAGATGGAATATTAAGACTGAGGCATCCATGGACTACAAAGAAATAAATATATAATACTTAACACTAAGGCCCTGGGAAACACCCTAGAAGTGTTGCTGTACCTTTAGCCATGTGTATAAGTTATAGACAAAGAGAAGATTCTGTCTTTTGAATCTCCAGGAATGTGATATTTAATGTCCTTATTCTGAATTGTTTTTATTAAGTTGTATTTTTAACTTGCATAACTGTTTGTGTTTTTTTTTTTTTGTTGTTGTTGTTGTTGTTTTTTCCAGCTGGTTACAGAAGTGCTTGAGGGGGAGTGGGGAAATATGCTAGCAATGCAATTGTCCATGATTGCTTGGGGACCTTTGAAAAAGAGCTCTGATAAAAGTTTTGATATTGAATGTAATCAATTAGTCTGCTGAGGCAGGTAATTGAAGGGGAATTAGATCCCTATATACAGCCCACTTGTACTCTCACATATGGTGGCTAGACTTGATATTGAAGAGATCAAATTAATTGTAATGTAGTCTTAGTAAAGAGCATTTACATGCTTTGCAGACCTGAGGATTCATGTTTGTACAGAAACCATGTGACAATTACAGTCTATCTGTAGAATAACATATTTATCTAATGTTACAAAAAATACATTATCAATTTATACTCTCTATATCTATCTGCCTATATTTTTCTAGGAATTCCTGAAACAATTGACTATATATGCAAATTTGCAAAATCAGATGAAACTATTTTGCTAATTACTCAAACCTCCCAGGAAATGATAGTAGCCTTATCCTCTCTCATAAGCTTTAGAACTGATTGAATTCAATAGTTCTTCAAGAGTGGCTTTACCTAAATAATTAATGCAATGTTTTTCGAAGTGTTTACCTCCAGGTTAGTACCTGCCCTATAAGGGTAGGAATACCTGTGTCTTATTTTGTAGATAAATGTTTAGAGCAGAAATCCATTAAGACTAATGAAACCTGAGGCTTTGTTGCAGCATGTTAATTTACCTGAGCCTATTAATTCTTGTCTGTTTTCAGACCATATTTTACTTAAACAAGGGTCTGGAAATTGAGATAGAACCATTGCAAAATGCATATAAAATGGAAAATATATGTATTTATATATACATATGTATATAAATATATATCTGAGTTTTAATATGTGTAAAATACAAATCTTTTAAAACCAACTCATATATGATGTAGATTTACCTGCACACAATTATTTCAAGTTTTTTTTTTATGATTTCAAGAATGAATCGTCTTTCTTCCAATCTGTTCAATGTACATTTTTACTAAATGTAAGATAATGATTTAGCCAGTTTCTTCATATGGTAGTAACACCAATGCCATCTAAAGACAAAGTGTTCTACATAAGATCTGAAAATTATCTGCAGCATCTATTTGCATAATAAATATTCAATATAGAAATCAACATTTGTCAGATATATTAAGAGCAAGGATTGGCTTGCACATAATATTTATGTTCATTTGTTATGCAGCAATACAAAAATACAGTATATGAAAGTAATTTCCACAAATCATATAACTCCATGCTTTGTAGTAAATGAGACTTTACTAGCATGAGAAGGGAAGGCTTATATCCAGGGTAAAACAAACAGAAGAAAATAATAACATAATTCTTGTTCCTTAACAATAACCCAACACAGCTTAATGTCTGATTTAATGATTCCTTAAACAATACTTTTAATGTGCATTACATATGGTCCATTAACTGTCTTATACAATTCTGCATGGTTTTCAGATAGTTTTCCCAAATGCAGCTGTCCTCTTTTAAATCCTTCTAAGCACCATCTTTTAGTGAAGTCCTTGTAAATTCTACTAGGAAACAAATTGGTAACATTTTATGTTTATATACATTTTGTAAATATATGTTGTTTAAATAATGTGGGCATAATTCATCATTAATTAATGTTAGAACATGAAATTTCTTTGGTATTCATATCCAAGCTATTCCTCCAAAGGTACATCTACCTGATTATGTCAAATATATAAAGCTTGAGGAGAATCAATAATGAGTTCTGCAATGAAAAGTACATAACAAATTCTTCAATAAGAATCAGCAATCACTTTGAAGATAAAGAACTGAGGAAAGTACGCTGATAAACAGATTGCATGTAAATGTAGTTCCTCATGGAAGAAAACTGAGTAAAAGAATTATATTTGTCAAGATCTTCACTTGTATTTTTTAAGAAGAAGATTCTTTGTTCATGTTTTCATTGAACAAATGTATTTTAAATACCTAAGTGTTTAATGCACACTCATCTCGTCAGGGATGGAGGAGGATGTAGAGAAACCTAGTTCTGACCTAGTGGAGCTTCATTAGGAGACATTTAATTATGCTTTCTGCTTGTATTAACCTTCTGTATAAGGTAAAGGTAGTTTCAGGATTTTAAGATTAGAAATTTGATTTCATGGATTCAAAGCTATGCTTTTTTACTTGCTACCTTGGAAAATTATTTTCCCTATGTAAACATTAGTTCTTTAACTTAAAAGAAGAGTAATGCTAACAGTAGTTATGTGAGAAAGAGAACAGAGATTCAGAGGTCACAGAGCTTCTAAAGTGTGTAGCACAGACCTAGCAAAAACATGCTGAAACATGAAGTTAATGTATCATGGCATATTTTTAAAATTACAGCCTTTGGTTTGACTGCAAAACAGTGGGAAGGGTTGAAATTGCTTATGATGCATTTAAAGATTTAGATAGAAGCTAAATGATGAAAGACTTCCTTCTTCCTTCTCATAATGGAATAAAGTGGCATGTGCTGTGTGGCGGAAATACACACTTCAATGAGGTATGAATAAAAAATGTAACTTCAAAAATTTTATATAATTGATTCAGTAATCCGCACAAGTAACTCTCCATCTCTGTGTTCTGGAAAAACTCAAAATTGCCAATTAACGTGTCAACCCCCTTCATGCATATGTGGAGCCAAGGAGTCCCTTTGGCTGGCTGCTCCTGTTTCCTCTTGCCCTGCTGAGACTGCCTGGGGAGGCTTGTGGTAGATGAAAAACAATTATAAGCAGGTGGTTTTCCTGCCTACTCTGCACACTCCAGTTCTCACTGTCTGTCTGTTTTTCCAGAGACTGGGCTGTACCTCTCATGGAATCCCTTGACCATGTCACCTCCTTGATCATCTCAACTAAGTACTCACTTTGCCCATATCATGGCAGTCTCTCTGTAAGCCGTTATTGATTTATGTCTCTCTAGATAATACTTTTATGAATAATGACACTGGAAAAATATTGACACTTTTTCTTAACAGTTTATCTTTAAAATCAAATATTTAACAAATCTATATAGAATAAGTAGAATTCTAATGATGTTTTATAATGCCACATAATACTGTAACACTAGGAGTATGGTTTTTCTAATAGGCAAATTTGATTGTGATATTTCTTTACAAATCTTCACTGACTTTTCTTGTTCACAGAGCACTGTCAATATTTTATTTCAGTGGGGTAGACAGGGAGGAATATTTCTATCATTTAGCTGCTACCTAAATCTTTAAATTCATTGTAAGCGGTTTTTGACCCTTCCTAATGTGCTTCAGTCAAATGAGAGGGTATGATTTTCAGAATGTGATATAATGCACGAACTTTGTTTTTTGCATAGAGAAAACATACAGTCTTGAATGCTCTTGCTTACTTTGTGAGTGTTGAATACCTACTAAATGTAAAGCTCCTATTGAAAACTTCTGACCTATAAAGGTTTTGCTAAAATTTCAGTGAGAGAAAGTTCGGAGTTTCTGTGCCATTTGATATAATTTATGTGACAATAGTGTAGCACTCATAACAACTGTTGTAATTGAGGTGTCATCTGTTTGTCTACACTCCATGACTGAATTCCTAGGGGGCAGATGTGACCATATTTTATTCACTTTTGTATATCTCAGTATTAACTCTAACATATCTTTGGCTTCAGGAAAAAATGATTAATGACTCAATAAATAAATAAATTTAAAATGTTGACAATTATTTTAGTAATTCATTTTGTAATATAATCTATTTTTCATCAGAAAGTAACCATATTAAATAAGAATTGGTAAGAAAACCTAAATGTAGCCTAGAAATTATTTTGAAGAGACAATTTTATTTGATTGAATGTACTTAATTTGCAACATTTTTATCTCTTTTCATGTGTGTAGATGTTTTCTCCCTTAGCAAACACTTAAATAGTACATAAATCAGATTGTATTTGACTCATCTTTTTGACAAATTGCTTCTTTTTAGCTTTTGTTTCTGAGTTGGAATTTAGTTTTTTATATGAAAAATGAGAGCTTTTCATTGCCTGACTGACCTATAGGTTGACAGTGAATAAAAAAGGAAAGACAGCAAGGCTTTATTTTTCCCCTTTATCTTCTTTGCCTTTGCTTTTGTACCCTTTTGTGGATTAATCATCAAGGTCAATTGTACAATCATTACTCCTCCTGGCAAAACTTCTGAGGTCAGTTAATGAATCAGCTGAAAAAGCAGTAGCTTTACTAATTCTTACAGCGTTTCATCAAAAGAAAAATTGCCTTTAATTTTATTTAACTTGGCACCAGAATCCAAGCAAATGTACTGTTTTCTGGCCAGTATTTCAGCCAAATAACTATTGACATGATTTAATAAAATAATTAAATCAGGAAAGAATATGAACTAAACATAAACAAAATTGCTTTAGTAGTAATTTTCGTAATTGAGAGAAAGTATCCTTCCTAAATCTGGTTGAAGGCAGGAACTTCTCCTTAGGTCTGTTATGTTACAGTCCTTGGGCTAGGTACTTTATATTCTTCCACTTTAAATTTCCCAAACTCTCCCTTAAGGGGAAAACTGAAAATTGTAATGAGGGTTTAAGTAGAGTAGGAAAAAAAATCATATGATTAATATACAAAACACATGTTAATGAAATCTTACATTATGAACTAGTAATTATGTAATATGTTATGTATTCTAGGAATCTAACATTCAAATAATGCTAATTAAATGACAAGTTAAACGTCACCTCCTCTATATCAGTTATTTAATGATGTAGCAAAGTACATCACCTAGAGGCAGAAATACCATTCGACCCAGCAATGCCGTTGCTAGGTATATACTTAAAGAAATATAAGTCATTCTATTACAAAGACACATTCATGTGTATGTTCATTATTCACAATAGTAAAGCACTATTCACAATAGTAAAGACATGGAATAAACCCAAACGCCTATCAATGATAGACTGGATAAATAATATGTGGTACATATATACCATGGAAGATTATGCAGCAATAAAAATGAATGAGATCATGTCCTTTGCAGGGACATGGGTGGAGTTGGAAGCCATTATCCTCAGCAAACTAATGCAGGAGGAGAAAACTTAACCCTGCATGGTCTCATTTATAACAGGGAGCTGAACAATGAGAACACATGCGAGGAGCAGCACACACTGGGCACCTGTGGGAGGTTAGGGGAAGGAAGAACATCAGGAAGAATAGCTAACAAATACTGGGCTTAATACCTGGGTGATGTGATAATCTGTGTGGTAAAAAACCACGGTACACGTCTACCTATCTAACAAACCAGCACATCTTGCATATGTACCTGAACTTATAATAAAAGTAAAAACAAAAAAAAAAAACAGAAGGAGGTCTGTCACGGCACATTGATTTGGTTTCATTTTAGGAGTAAGACTAAAACAACCTTTGAACCTCTGGTGACTGAACAATGTGTAAATGATATAAATGATATAAATTGGAGAAGATCACAACTGATAAAGCAATTTTGAAAGAGAAAGAGGAGAGACAAAAAGGAGTGTAAAAACATGAAACTCTTATTTTTTGTGTTGGATATTAAAATATAATAACCCCCATGGACACACACCAGCCCTCCTGTGTCCTTCTCCCACTGCAGCCTATGTGACTTTTCCTGCATGTAATCTCCCATGGCCACCCCTCATATCACTCTGCCTAGTATGTATGTGCAGGCAGACATTGCCCTTTTATCCTTGCCAGAATGTGTGTGTGCCTGGACCCTGCCATGCCACTGCTGTTGGCATAGGTGCCCACCACTTTCACCCCATCGCCTCAGCTGCACTGTTGTTGTCATCAGAGTGTTACTGGCACAAAGCTGCCAGCCCCATCCCCGCAGCAACCAACATCTGTGCTGACACTGCCACTTGTGCAAAACTAGTCACAGAAAACAGCAGACCCACCTCTGCCCTAAGCATTCACTGCTGTCCACATGTACACACATAGAGGGGGCACACAATCCTGTACCCACCAGTGCTCCACCCCCTAACATCACGACCAGTGCAAACATGACACAGTTACTAACGGGGCCCCCACGTTTCCAAGCCATTCACAATTGTCACAAAAAAGAATAAAATACCTAGAAATACAGCTAACCAGGGAGGTGAAAGATCTCTTCGAGGAGAATTAGAAAATGCTGGTCAAAGAAATCAGAGATGACACAAACAAACGGAAAATCATTCCACATTCATGGATAGAAAGAATTCTGAAAATGGCCATACTAACCAAAGAAACTTACAGGTTCAATGCTATTCTTATTAAACTACCAATGATATTCTTCAGAAAGCTAGAAGAAAACCTATTTTCAAAGTCATATGGAACTAAAAAAGAGCCTGAATAGCCAAAGCAATCCTAAACAAACAAACAAGTAAACAAAAAAACAAAGCTGGAGGCATCATGGTACCTGATTTTAAACTATATACTAGGGGACTGCAGTAACCAAAACAGCATGGTACTGGTACAAAAATTGACCCGGAGTCCTATACAAAGGAGTAGAGAGCACAGAAATAAGGCTGTACACATACAACCATCTGATCTTTGACAAAGCTGACTAAACAAGCAATGGAAAAAGAGGTCCCTATTCAATAAATAGTGCTGGGATAACTGGCTAGTCATATGTAGAAGACTGAAACTGGACCCCTTCCTTATGCCATATACAAAAATCAACTGAATATGGATTAAGGACTTAAATATAAAACCCCAAACTATAAAAACCCTGGAAGACATCCTAAGTAATACCATTCTGGATATAGGAACTGGCAAAGATTTCATGACAACGACACCAAAACCAATTGGAACAAAAGTAAAAAATGGACAAATGGAATCTAATGAAACTAAAGAGTTTCTGCACAGCAAAAGAAATTTCAGCAGCATAAACAGGCAACCTACAGAATGGAAGAAAATATTTTTATACTATGCATCTGAGAAAGGTCTAATATCTAGAATCTATAATGAACTGAAATTTACAAAATAAAGACAAATCACCCCATTAAGAAGTGGGCAAAGGACATTTACACTATTCAAAGAAGACACGCATGTGACCCCAAAGCATGTGAAAAAAAGCTCAATATTACTGATTACTAGAGAAATACAAGTCAAAACAACAATATGATGCCATCTCATACCAGTCAGAATGGCTATTACTAAAAAGTCAAAAGATAACAGGTGCTGGCAAGGTTGTGGAGAAATGATCACTTATACCACTTCTGGTGGTAGTGTAAATTAGTGTAAATTAGCTCAAGCATTGTGGGAAGCAGTGTGGCAATTCCTTAAAGAACTAAAACAGAACTGCCATTCAACCCAGCAATCCCATTACTGGGTATGCACCCAAAGGAATATAAATCCTTCTGTCATAAAGATATATGCATGCATATGTTCGTTGCAGCACTATTCACAATAGCAAAGATAGGGAATCAACCTAAATGCACATCAGTGGTAGACTGGATAAATAAACCGTAGTACATATACAAGGTGGAATACTATGTAGCCATAAAAAAGAATAAGATCATGTCTTTGCAGGAACATGGATAGAGCTGGAGGCCAGTATCCTTAGCAAATTAGTGCAAGAACAGAAAAGCACATACCACATGTTCTCACTATATGAGAACATGTAGTGGGAACTATATGATGAGAACTCATGAACACAAAGAGAAGAACAAGAAACGCTGGGTTCTACCTCAGAATGGAGGGTAGGATGAGGGAAAGGGGAAGAAAAAATAACTCTTGGGTATTAGGTTTAGTACCTGGATGACAAAATAATACTTACATTACACATATAAATATGTACATATTTGTGAATGTAAATTAACTAATAATTATACACATATGTATATATGTACATGTATATAAATACATACAATTTTTAGAAAAATACTAGAAACACTGTTTAAAAAGGTCTTATAGCAAAAATGAAGACAAAACTAGAAGCAAATTATTTTAGCACACAGGCTAATTTTCTTAAACCATAAAAACACACATTTGATGAGTATGGTGCCTGTAATCCCAGCAGTTTAGAAGGCTGAGGCAGGAGGATTGCTTCAGGTCAGTAGTTTGAGACCAGCCTGGGTAACATAGTGAGACCCCTGTCTCTAATAAAAATTTTTAAAAAATAGCCAGTCTTCCTGGTGTGCACCTATAGTCCCAGCTACTCTAGAGGCTAAGGTGACAGGATTCTTGAGCCCAGGAGGTCAAGGATACAGTGAGCCCTGATAGTGCCACTACACTCCAACCTGGGCAACAGAGTGAGACCGTGTCTTAAAAAACAAACAATCAAACCAACCAATCAAATAGAAAAACCTACATATTTATATTCTTGCAAAAACGTGCAAGCAATACATGTAATGTCTCTAATTTCTACTGTATGCATATAATATAAAATGATATATAATGTCACCATATGTTAATAAATGCTTACACTCCATTTCATATTAAGGGAATCTATGTATTTTTTTATAAAATACATTTTAAACTTAAATAATTAATGTCTTAATATTTTATATCTGTGAAATATTATTTTGTAACTATTGCATATTATAATTTACCAAAGAAATAACTTTAATAACTAGGAAAACATAGACAACAACTCACTGATTTTTAATAAATATTTTTTCCAATTTCATATTTTCACATAGGAAACAATTTATAAAATGTAAGTCCTTGGGTATTTTTAAATTCCCTTATCATCATACACATGTATAAAATTATTAAAGCAAATTAATTTGTTTTGATGAGTAAAGTAATATCCTTTATTTTATCAGACACAGTAGTATTTTATCATCTTTGTACCAGCTTGATAATTTGGCAGTGATACAATATTATGAATTATGAATAGAATTTTCTTATTAACATGCTATCCTGTGAATCTTATTTTGTTGTAATAAACTGAAAATGATGATAGCTCTTTAGGTATTCTAATTAAAGTTTTAAATGATTGATATACCGAAAAAACAAATTAAGTCAGGTATCTTTTTAGCAAGAAAGGACCACTTAGAATAATTCTTAAATTGTTATTTTTTTCCTTTGTTGCTTTTACTCCTAATACAAAGATTTTCTTTCAATAACAAATTCTTTGATCATTAGCCACAACTTCTTTTGTTTATTCATCAGCAAAAAACTATAAATAAACAAATTCAATAAATATACCTTTGCCTAATTCATTTTCAAATCAATTTTGCTATGTGTTAATTGGAAATGTAAATGTAAAATAGCCTCCAAAACCAAAAGATAAACTCATCTGATTGTATCACTATAAGAAATAATCTACAGAGTAAAATGTACTCTGGCAAAGTCTTGTAAAATAGGTATCTTTACAAAAGAAAAATCAGTATAATAAGAAGACTTTTAAATTGGATGGAGCTACTCTTCCTAAGATGGCATTGTGAAATACAACATGCTCTTATCCATAAAAAATACTATTTTTATGTTGTTAGCATTTGACCTCAAATTTACGTTTTTCTATTAGGATAATTAGCTTTTTATACTAAAGACACAATGGTTTTGTGAAACTTTTGTGGAATCACAGTTAACTGGTGCAAATCCTGTTTTACTACTGATGAGTTTTGTGACCTTGATTACATGATCTTCTAAAGAGTCACATATGAGATTTTTGTATAACAGTTCCCGAATAAATACATGTATAGAGCATGTTTGGACATTTTATTTTGCCTTAGTTTTTATTTGAGCTATTTTGTTTTATAATAGTCTTGTTTGTCACCAAAAAATACTTTCAGAAACAAAAAGGCAACTAACAAGAAGCAAAGGAAAAAAGAAATAAGGAAAGCAGAAAGAGAATAAAGAAAAAAGACCTAAGAGAGAAGGGAAGTAATCTGTACATATTTATATCTGTTCAGTTTCTAGATTTTCATGCTCATTTGTTATATCCATATACCTTACTATTCACAATGATAAATACAAATATCAAAATGTAAGAGGTGAAGCTATATCATTTCTTATAGAAAGCTTGCTTTGCATTTCTTATATTTTTAAATGAGAGTGTAGTTTCATAATGATAATTTAAAATCTTGACACAATTAAAAATTGTTAAATTTGAGTGCATTAATAAATTCATTGGAAGGTTTTATATGTTGTATATGTATGTGCCTCTTTGCAGATTACGTCAAAGGCAAGTGTAATTGTTCTAGTGCACAAAGTGCTCTAAAGTCAATTAGTCATTTAAATACTATACAGTATAGGGGACTTCCCAGTGTGGCTGAGTTTAAATAATCCTTTGTCTCTGAAGAACAACAATAGAGCTTGATTAAAATGTCACAAATAACAATTTCTGAACTCTCAAATTTGACCAACCATAAGGAACTATTGGGATTCACTCAGGATGGTGGCAGAAATATTAAAGGGAAACATTACGGAAAGTGATAGGGAATAGACACAAACCTTCTTGGAAGGCCGAAAAGTTACATAGCTTGTAATAATTGAACAGGCTGAAGGCAGCCGGGTCTTACCTTAGAGAATTAGGTCATAGGGTAAATACTAGGGACAATGGAGACTTCCTCAGTTAAGTTTGTTTACCCTACCTCCATTGAGTAACCTTTGAGCCAGATGGCCCTCTCTGGGGGAGGTTGACCAAGGATGTTGCCCCCTAATGGTATTTACATTAAACCCGAGTACCTGAGTTTTAATCATTGGTAGAACTACCCTCTTAGCCATGTTAATTATCCTCAAGCATGTTTACTCAAAGCTTCTGTTGTTAATTGTATATTAAATAAATGCCTAGAGTGCAAGCTGCTCAGGGCAGACTGAAGTGACAAACCTGTCTTGGTTTGCAGGTGGTCAGACACTCAGCAGGACTGGCAAAACATATCTGTGTGTCCGTGTATGTTTTATTCATCTGTCATTTGGGTCTTGTGAGGATCAATACCTCAAAGAACAAATTGATTTGTTCATGAAAATGACTTCAAATGAGAACAGTGTAGCTCACTTTAGTTGGAAAAGAAGGTAAAAAACCTGCATCAGCATCACCCAGTAAAAGTAGTGAAATCAGTGGCAAATGAGCATAATAGGACAGCAACTCTGCTAACTTGAAGTGGTCCTGATTGAAAAAAAAAAAAAAATCAATGGATTAACAGGCTAGATAGAAATGTCATGAGGAGATTCTGGAAATAAGATTGACATACAAAAGTTTGATAACTCTTCAGGTGCTTTTTGTGCACACGTGCACTGAAAACTGAAAGGGTTCCAGGCCATCCGCACGTCTCTGACTGCCTGAAACACTACACAAATAAGCAGAAAATAAGCAATAAATTCTGATGAAAAGTAAGAGTCAGGAAACATCTGAAAATTGATGAATATTAAATGCATTTTCTAACCCACACACAGAATTGAAGCCTTACTGGCTCAATGTATTTGACCACAAAGTCTGACCATTGAGATGTATCCCACAAAGGTGTCCCCTAGCAAATCAGGCTCAAGTATAAAAATAAGTAAACAGACAAAAATAAATACAAAACAAACAGAAAAGGGACCTGAAATAATGCTTACGGTGACAGAGGCATATTATCTGGGCTTATTTCAGGGAAGTTATTAAGCAAACAGTAATAACTCTGAGGGGAAAAGAATCAGAATCAATAGTTACTACATAATATTCCCTCATTATATATTTTTCAACAAATATTATAAGGTGTACTAAGAAACATAAAAGTGTGACCCTATGCAAAATAGAGGCAGTTAATAGTAATTTTCACTGGGTTGGCCTAGATGTTGAATTTATCAGAAATAAGTACTTCAAAGTAGTTATATAAATATATTCAAAGAACTAAAGTAATGTTAATGAAATAAAGATAACATGGGAAGTGTAGTGTCAACTGAATCAACAATTAGAGAATATCAAAAAGGGATATAAATTATTAAAAAGGACCACATGAAAATTCTGAAATGAGAAACAAATTTGAGAGTAAAAATAAAATTTCTCGAGGAGCTACGTGGTTCATTTGGGATAACAGGAAACAGTGAACTTGAAGCCAGAGAAATAGGACTTATCTAATCAGAAGAAATTAGAAATAAAGATGAGGACAAATCAACAGAACTTCAGAGACCTGTGTAAACACACAAAATGTGCCTATGCATGTGATGGAAATATGAAAAGGATGGGGGAGGGAAAGGAGCAGAAAAATAATTTGAAAACTTATGCCTGAAATATTCTCAAAACTGATAAAAATATATTAATTTATGTATTCAATAAGTTCAATGAACTCCTATTAGAATAAAAACAGAGATTAACAGCTAGGCAAAATCAGAGTTTAACTAGTCAAAGCCAAATTATAAAAGAAAATCTTGAAAACAGGAGAAAAACAAGTCATCATGAATAGGAACATGACAATATGATTAACGGTTAAGTTCTTGTCAAGAAAAATGGAGTCCAGAAGACAGTGGAATGACATATTCAGAGTGCTGAAAGAAAAGTAGTGCGTTTCTGCATTTCAAAAGTAGTTTATTTTAACTAGTATTAACAATGGTTCTTTTATTATTATTATTATTATTATACTTTAAGTTCTAGGGTACATGTGCATAACGTGCAGGTTTGTTACATATGTATACTTCTGCCATGTTGGTGTGCTGCACCCATCAACTCATCAGCACCCATCAACTCATCATTTACATCAGGTATAACTCCCAATGCAATCCCTCCCCCCTCCCCCCTCCCCATGATAGGCCCCGGTGTGTGATGTTCCCCTTCCCGAGTCCAAGTGATCTCATTGTTCAGTTCCCACCTATGAGTGAGAACATGCGGTGTTTGGTTTTCTGTTCTTGTGATAGTTTGCTAAGAATGATGGTTTCCAGCTGCATCCATGTCCCTACAAAGGACACAAACTCATCCTTTTATATAGCTGCATAGTATTCCATGGTGTATATGTGCCACATTTTCTTAATCCAGTCTGTCACTGATGGACATTTGGGTTGATTCCAAGTCTTTGCTATTGTGAATAGTCCCGCAATAAACATAAGTGTGCATGTGTCTTTGCTTAAAGCGCAGTATTGGGGTGGGAGTTACCCGATTTTCCAGATGTTGTGTGTCTCGGTTCCCCTGGCTAGGAAAAGGGATTCCCTTTCCCCTTGCGCTTCCCAGGTGAGGCGATGCCTCGCCCTGCTTCAGCTCTCGCTGGTCAGGCTGCAGCAGCTGACGAGCACCGATCCTCCGGCACTCCCCAGTGAGATGAACCCAGTACCTCAGTTGAAAATGCAGAAATCACCGGTCTTCTGTGTCGCTCGCGCTGGGAGTTGGAGACTGGAGCTGTTCCTATTCGGCCATCTTGCTCCGCCCCCCTCGCATCTTTGCTATTTTTTGTTTTGACCTTCATGACCTTACCCATTTGTGCCATTATATCCTATAGATTTTAGGTAATGTTAACTTTGGCAAGAATTACAGATGATAAAAAGAATGAAATAATAGTATCTTTAATATCATATGCTTTACCAGCAAATAAATTGAACACATTAAAACATAGTTTTATATGTTTTACATATAAACATAACAATGTTTATAAATTTTAGTTTATATTATTTCTTTCTTAAACGGATATTAAAATCTTAAATTAAGCTGAATAGAATTCTTTTGTAAGTCCATAAATAGTAAAAAAACAATCGTTCTCTTTTTATGGATCTTCATTTTTCTTATAAAGCCAGATGAACAAAATGTTTTAAAAGGTTATGACAGAAATGAGGTTGGATTTCCTAATTAAATGCTGCTCCATGTTCCTAGAGTTTTATACGTCAAAGCAGATGGCATTTGGCATGCAATTGCCTGAAACTTACATGTGTTCACCAGAGGTTCTACTAGAAATATTTCTGTGAGTGCAGAGGGAGAGTCACTTGTTCACGACAGCTATTCCACCATAAGATCATATTAGTCAGCAAATCGTACATGAAAGGGTACTAATGAGGTTAATAAGCAGAATGTCTGTGAGATCCCCCTGAGGAATATATCTATAAGAACATGAATAAGAATAAGAAAGGCACAGTGCACCTAGACTTTCAAAAGACTGCCAAAGGAGAGTTAGTTACTATATCCTGAATTATACACAATTACTTTAACACATTTCTACTTTTACTTTTTTCCTCTGAAACCATATGCCTTTTGCTTGTACTCTCTAGAATTGTCATTTACCTTCTAGCATTTTGCAAAATCTGTGTTGATATTTTATAAAAATGCTCATACCTTTTTCTTTTTGCTTATGTGTAGGTCAGTCAGTACATTTCTGTTCTTAAAATACAAAATATGCTTATGAGATAAACAGTTCCAACTGCCATCCTCTTTGGAGATTATTTTGATTCTAATTTTTGGTACTAGCACAAAAATGTTATAACACAAACTGGAGAGCAATAATAATTGTATTATGTTTACAATGCTTAATCTATGTAGAATACCCCGAAGTATCATTAAAATAATCTCATACAATCCTCTAGGTCTCCTTCAAATACAGAGGTTCAAACAATAGAAATTATAATACAAGTCATAATTTAAATGATTCATGATATTTAGACACATTTTTTTATCTCCAAAACAAACTGCACCTGTATTACAAAACACATTCATCAGACCAAATGAATACTACCAGTGATGTTGAAAATATAAGTGAAATTAAAAAAAAAATGTTAATACTTGAATTTTAATCAATTAAAATTTAATCTTCACAATGTTTAGTCATAAGTGTATATTTTTCATTTATTTAAGAGAGATTCCAAAAGTACATTAAATAAAAGGCTTATGTTCCAAGAATATCAACATATTATCTCTATTTATATCTTTGCTTATGCTTATTTATATATAATCACTATGTATATTTAATTATATGTCAACTATTTCTATATAAAATAGTTTTATACTTAGATGGTAATTCAAAGAAAAAAAATTTAAGGATCATACCACTCTTTTTTTGTTTGTTTGTTTGAGACAGAGTCTCGCCCTGTCGCCCGGGCTGGAGTGCAGTGGCGCGATCTTGGCTCACTGCAAGCTCCGCCCCCCAGGTTCACGCCATTCTCCTGCCTCAGCCTCCTCTGTAGCTGGGACTACAGGCGCCCACTACCACGCCCGGCTTTTTTTTTTTTTTTTCTTTTCTTTTTTTTTTTTTTTGTATTTTTAGTAGAGACGGAGTTTCACCACGTTAGCCAGGATGGTCTCGATCTCCTGACCTCGTGATCCGCCCGTCTCGGCCTCCCAAAGTGCTGGGATTACAGGCATGAGCCATCGCGCCTGGCCCATACCACCCTTTTACAAAGTTGTCTATAATGTCATATGACATAAATACATACTTTGCAAAATCTTTAGCAGCAGAGACCAGATATCTGTTAGTTAAGTTCATATAATTTACTGTTATTTTCTGAAAGGATGTTTTTCTCCTCTTCTTAACACATAATATCTGTTTGATTTTATGAGGTTTCTACATGGCAGGCCAAAAGAGATTGTTAAACAAGCACTTTATCATGCTCTGAACACACAGCATCTGACTTAGACTTCTATTGATTGAATATATCTTGAATGTAAATTCCTTCGAAATGTAGAAAAGTTCTATTTTTTTCCTGAATGAACAACTTTCCCTTTGCTGCTTTGAGCTAACTAGGATTCTGTTATCACATACTTTTGCAGATGGATTATAAAATCACAATTTAAATTCCTTAACAAAACCCTGGAGATTGGACAATCTAAAGTTAAAGACATAATTATTGATTCATTCAAAGTCCATTTTATTGGAAATATAAGTAAATATTAGAAAAATAAGTTTATTGTAAATAGAAATACTTTGAAAATGCTCCTGTCATTAATAGCAGGTACCATTTATCTAGTGTTTTATCTACTCTGCCAGTCTCCAGTCCAAGTAACCCGTGCTCATATATTCTTCACAGCAAGTCTACCAAATAAATACTATGATAAGCTCATTTTACAGCTGGGGGCATTGAAACACAGAGATGAAGTAATTCAGATAGTTAATAGCTTTGCTGGGTTTTCACTGACATTGGCTCCACAGGCCCCCTGTTGAGTTTGTCTAACTAACTCTTAGATTATATCATAAGAATCATCATCATCATTGTTATTATTTTGCCCTAAGATAGCCAAAGAAAAAGACCTAAACTTTGCAAGAGGGGTACATGTTGATTCCAGGCAAACAGATTGAAGGTCAAGGGAAGGTTTGTAGATCCTTGGCTTTGCCTGTAGCTATAAGCCAGAGCAGAATCCAGTTTCAGCAATGTTATATATATGGAGTTACCTATTTTAAAAGTCCGGCAGTGAAATTCCTTTTGGGAACTGTATAGCTGATTGCATTAGCAGTTTCTTGAGGAACACATAGGCATTTAAACTTATTAGAATGGTTACCAGACACTTTATAAATTTGCTCCAGCTGTATCTCATAGCGTTCCTCATGAACTGATCTTCAAGCCCACTAACTACTCGATAACTTTCTAATGTGGAAACATACTCTTTTTCTCCTTCTTACGCTTACATGAGACAGTGACTATACTTGGAAAGGCTCTTCCACCATTTCTATATTGGAAAACTCTTCTATGACCTTATAAGGTCATAGAGGTGTCCTATCTCTAACTTCGTGGTGGTATTTATCTTATTGTATTATGATTAACTTAACTGATATCCAATGTGTCATTTCTCTCGTCTGGATGCCGGAGGTAAAGACAAAAAGAAGTAGCTCCTTTTTCTTAAAGAAGCTTAAAATCTTATAGGGTGAATGGGGAAGTAAGTAGAGCATTGCAGGTTAAACAAGTTCTCCAGTTAACTTGATATTTATACGATGCATGTGAAAATTGATCCATTGAGCTTTCAAAGATTGATTAGTAATGCAGTGACATCATCCAACTACTTTTACTCTGCTATTTGATTGTTCTAATTTGATTTTTTTTTCTGATACACATCAATCAATTTCCTAATTAAAACTGGCTGTTTATTTAGTCTTTACTATAGGAATCAAATGTACTGACTTAGTAACTACAATTAGGCTAACTTACCCAGCAGGCATGGTCAAGTACAGAGGTAAAATCAAGTCCTTTAAGTTGGGTATTTTCAAAAATAATATTTGCTCCTCAGATGCCATTTCTTTGTGCTACTCCTCAATTTGTTTATAACCTGGATACGGAAGAAAATTAATATTTATTGGAGCTTCTCAAAGACCTCAATACTTAAATAAGAGAGATAAAAATGAAGTGATTGAAGTGATTGTATTTGTTGGTGTTCATGAAAATAAATTTGTAGAAGAAAAAAATTGCGAGTTGATAGTATTTTGGTGAGGTTGAGTATATGACCCCAAAACTCTAATTTCTGTGGGTAAGTGGGGCATTTTCACCTTGGTACAATGTAGACACCAGGTTATTTGGATTTTGAGGCCTAGGAAATGGGACTTTAAATCCCAGGACACCTAGTATTTTGACCTTGGCTTTTTCCACAGTTGAGTGGCTACAGAGTAGAGTTTTGTTTTGTTTTGTTTTGTTTTGTTTGAGACGGAGTCTGACTCTGTGGCCCAGGCTGGAGTGCAGTGGAGCGATCTCCACTCATTGCAAGCTCCGCCTCCCGGGTTCATGCCATCTCCTGCCTCAGCCTCCGGAGTAGCTGGGACTACAGGTGCCCGCCACCAGGCCCGGCTAATTTTTTGTATTTTTTGGTAGAGACAGGGTTTCACCGTGTTAGCCAGGATGGTCTCCATCTCCTGACCTCGTGATCTGCCCGCCTTGGCCTCCCAAAGTGCTGGGATTACAGGCATGAGCCACCGCGCCCGGCCCAGAGTAGAGATTGTTCAGACAAGCGACATCAGTATCACCTGGAAATTCTCAATTTTAGCTGTGCATTAGGGTTATCTGAAGGTATATCAGACTGTCCACATAAGAACTTTTGAGGGTAGGGAAAAGGCATCAGAAAGTTTCTAAAATTTGTCAGGTCATTCCAATGTGCAGACAAGGTTTCCAGCCAATGCTGTAGAGGAGTAGATTGGGCTTCAAGCAAAGATGAAGACCTTAGGCAACTTAAAGGTGTTGCCAGGCTTAGAAAAGGTAAAGATGCTTCTTTTTGTGGAGATCAGAAGCAAGAAGCAAAAATGAAGGCCAAAAGAGTGTGTCAGTTACGGGTTGTAGAGTCTTTAGTAATCAGGGACTACTGGGGCATATATTTAATACAGAGGGCATGGCGGGAAGCACTTCAGCTATCTCAGCCTTCACAGTGCAGGGTACTGTAGTTCAATATACAAGAACAGTGTTTCTTTTTCCTTTCTTTCTTTCTTTCTTTTTTTTTTTTTTTTTTTTTTTTTGAGATAGTCTCGCTCCATCACCCAGGCTGGAGTGCAGTGGCGCAATCTTGGCTCACTGCAACCTCTGCCTGCCGAGTTCAAGCAATTCTCCTGCCTCAGCCTCCCAAGTAGCTGGGACGACAGGTGCACGCTACCATGCCCGGTTAATTTTTGTATTTTTGGTAGAGACAAGGTTTCACCATGTTGGCCAAGCTGGTCTTAAACTCCTGACCTAGTGATCCACCCGCCTCAGCGTCCCAAAGTGCTGGAGTTACAGGTGTGAGCCACCGCGCCTGGCCAGTGTTTCTTAAATAATAGATGAGCTTAGGCAATAATTCAATTATAAATTGAAGAGGTCTTCTATCTCTGGACTTTTAATTGCTCAATTTTGAACTGCAAGGCAGCTTAATTCAGCATTTATTACTCTCTATCTATGTAGCATTGCCAGATTTAGCAAACAAGAATAGAATATGTCATTTACATTAAAATTTTAGGTAAAATTAATTATTATTTTAGTATAAAGATGTCCCAAATACTACATGGGACATCCTTATACTAAAACAAGTGATCAGTATTTATCTGATTTCAAATTTTATTGGGCCTCCTATATTTTGTCTAGCAACCTTATATTAGTGTGATTCAAGCCTTAAATTTTTAGGCCTGTGTTGGCAGAATTAGATCAGCTGTTCTGAACTCTCTTCTGCATTAAGAACCAAGTGATAAATTAAAGGACATTTTGAGTATCTATAGTTTCAAAAATCTGGAGTTGAAAATACAGAATTGCTGAGTAAATTCAAGGCAGGTAGGTTTGTAGATGCTGCTTGTTCCCTAAGTAAATATATCTAAGAATTTTGCAAATTCAAAAACAGAAAAGAAAGGTATTTTGCCTAGCACATGACTTAAGTATAATTCCTCACTGCTGAGGCATCATCAGAGATTTTAAATCAGTAAACTACTTAGAGAGATTTTCCAGCTGACGTTTACATGGGATGGATAAATTATGTTTTTTTTTTTTTTTTAAATAATAACACTCATACAAGTATAACGTAAATAAACATCAAGGATTTAAGTTAACTCAATGAGGGAACAAGTAAGATACTAAAACTGATTCAAAGGGGTTGCAAAGAACACACTTTTACATATATAAGGAGGATGAGATGAATTTGGTAATAGATGCAAAACCAGTTAATAACAAATGGGCATTTAAATGTAATATTTAGATTCATATTTTCTAAAGGGCATAATTCAGTTTTATTTCCTTCAATAAGATTTACTTGCATTTGTATTTGTAGGACTATACGTTTTCCACAACTTCTATACCTAAAGGTTATAAATAATCAGTAGACAATCATAAGTATGCCAACCTGTAAAATGGTATAATCCTCAGAGTGTGCACTTCAGAGGGTATCACTGAAAAGACATCCAGTAATATCTTTAGTCAAGTTTTAAGTCTTTGAAATTTTTTTCCTAACAATGAAATAATAAAGCAAAAATATTCCTCAGGCCAGGACTTTCTATTGAAAGAATGAAGGGAAAGGGCCCTGGAACTTTGCAAATACCTTCTCATACAGGTGAGGATGTTTAGTTACTAGGTAGAGTCCATAGTCAATCCACATTTCTCTAATTTTGTGCTGAAATGATTGAACCTCTTAGTGTTACCATAATTGTTGCTAATTTTTCTGTGCTTCTGGCTTCTCTGCTTTCTTCTTGCACTAAGGATTTTTGCTTTTATTTATTTTATTTACTTTTATCTACATGAGTTATAATATTTTCAAGCTACTTTCTGAAGTTTACAATAGATGTAGGTGCCTTTATTTTTTAGACCAGATATCAACCTGACCCCATCTTGATCTATCATGTTGTAGGAGAGTGGAAATGATCTAGAAGATATTAGGAAATTATAGCCAGTTCAGAGATTTTAAGTCACATCTATACTCTATTTTTTTCATCACTTACTACTTCATTTGTCCACTTTCCAGCTCCTGCATCTAAATTCTATTTAAGTGCAGGAAAATGTATGTGTTAGTATGGCTTTGTGGAAAGATATTTGAGCTTGATCGGTATCTCCACGGAGATGTACTTTATTTTCCCATTGGACATAGTCATACACTCACATTGGCATTTATGAGACCTCTATTTTTCCCAAATGGTTCCCAACCCAACGATCCATGCCTTATTTATTAATAGTATCACTTTGCCAATGCTTCAAGCCCTCTCTTTGTTATCCTGGTTTTAGTGTCTTATTCATGTCAGACTTAGCCATATAAGTTAATTTCAGTGTCTCCATTACCCTTTGGGGAATGCTAAGTATAAAACAGTTTTCTGGGTGGCTTTGGACTGACTCAGTTCTTTTCCTTTTTTTTATTCGCAGTTCTCAGAAACAGTTATAGAATGTGCTGAGAATGCAACATCTTGAGATAATAAAGAAACTGTCCTGAACAACCCAGGCTCTGTTTCTGTCCCTCTCAGAACAGGATGCTCTAAAATGCTTTATTGTAGTTATTAATGTATCCTCACAGCTGTAGTGCAAGTGGGGCATGCACCGATGAGATTCTATCTGTCCCAAGCAGCTTTCTTGAGTCTTGGGGAAATGTTGCCGAATTTTTTAGGAGGAGTTTGATTAATATAATAAAGAAAAATGTGAAGAAACTGAGAGAATATTCAAAGTCACATTATCATGACACTCATATCTCACCACAATCTTTCTGGCTTCCATATTTAAACTCTGTGCTAGACAGTCACCGTTGTTTGCTCTTTGTGTTCATTTTCTGTTGTGATGACAGATTACCACAGAATGGGTAATTTATAAAGAATACATGTTTATTTGTTTTATGGTTCTGGAGACTCCAAGAGCATGGCGCTGCATCTGCTGAAGGTCATGCCATGGCAAAAGACATCACATGGTGAAAGTGCACGTGAAATAGAGAGTAAAATGGGGTCAAAGATATCCTTTTATCAGGAGCTGACTAGAGAACTAATACATTTCTAGGATAACAGCATTAATCATAACAACACTAGCCACCTGTTAATGGTTCCACTTCTTAGTACACTGTTAAAATGGCAATTAAATTTCTAACACATGAGCTTTTGGAGGAACACATTTAAACCATAGCACTACTTAGTAGTCCTACTCAAAGTCTTTCTTGCTAACAAAAATCCAGTTTATTTCCCACCATATAGGTGAAATTGTCCTTCAGGAAAGGTTGAACTCCTACCTGGTCCCAGGGAGTGAATTTTGACACCGCACCTGGTAATCTCATTTTGAACTGCACCTGGTAATCTCATTCTCACTGTTGGTAACTGATTTAGGCACAGCCATGTGATAAAATGCTGGCCAAATAAAAGTGATAAATTATGCAAGTAGATTATGAACTGTTTATCCTCAAATTAAAAAACACACATGCACACAGCAGCTTAGAAATACACACGCCTGGAATCCACCCTCTAGACTTGTTGGAGGAGGACAAGATTCTTGGAACTACCATGTCAATTTTGCAACCATGATGGTAAAAGCCAATGCAATTTCACATAAGCTGAGTAGGTCTCTGATATCAATGAGCCACTAAAACCACCAACACTGGAAATACTATACCCTGGAAAATGTTTAGAAATAAACATGGTTTTCATTATTTCAGCTCACCTTAGTTTGTTATTCTGTAACTATAATCAAGAGCATCCTGATATACCATAAAAACGTTAATGGCAATTTGAATCTCTTCTTTCTAAGACTCCTGATTCTCTCCTATAATCTGAAACACATCTTAATATATCCAGTAAACTTATTTACTTCTGTGACATTATTATTATTATTCAATATTTAGCAACATTTATTGAACACATATTAAATGCATGTTACACTGTTCAATACTGTGGCAAATATAATTGCAAGGTTCTGAAGCATTCCAAAAAAGGAGGTGTATTCGTTGTCTAGGGCTGCTGTAACATATTTCTACAAACTGGCTGGCTTACAATAACATACATTTGTTTCTTACAGTTCTGGAGGCTAGATATCTGCAGTTAAGGTATTGACAGAGCTGTATACCTATAAATCCTCTGAAGACTCTAGGAAAGGACACTTTAGTTTCCTTCCTTCCTTCCTTCTTTCTCTCTCTCTTTCTTTCTTTCCTTTCTTCTCCTTCCTTCCCCCCCTCTTTCTCTCTTTCTCTTTCTTTCTTTCTTTCTTTCTTTCTTTCTTTCTTTCTTTCTTTCTTTCTTTCTTTCTTTCTTTCTTTCTTTTTCTTTCTTTCTTTCTTTATTTATTTCTTTCTTCCCTTCCTTTCTTTCTTTCTCTCTTTCTTTTTTTCTCTTTCTTTCTTACTTTCCTTTCTTTCTTTTCTTCTCCTTCCTTCCCCTTCTTCTTCATTCTCCTTCCTTCCTTCCTTCCTTCCTTCCTTCCTTCCTTCCTTCCTTCTTTCCTTCCTTCCTTCCTTCCTTCCTTCCTTCCTTCCTTCCTTCCTTCCTTCCTTCCTTCCTTCCTTCCTTCCTTCCTTCCTTCCTTCCTTCTTTCCTTTCCTTTCCTTTCCTCCCTTTCTCTCTGAGACAAGGTCTCATTCTATTGCCTAGACTGGAGAGTAGTGATGCAATCATGGCAAACTACAACCTTGAATTACTGGGATCAAACCATCCTCCTGCCTCAGCCTGCTAAGTAGCTAGGACTACAGGTGCACGTTACCAAATTTGGCTTTTTTTTTTTTTTTTTTTTTCTTTTTTCTGTAGAGACAAAATTGGCTTTGTTGCACAGGCTACTGTCAAACTCCTGGCCTCAAATGATCCTCCTACCTAGGTCTCCCAAAATGTTGGGATTACAGGCATAAGCCACTATGCTCAGTCCTTTTTTGAATCTTCCTAGCTTGCAGTCCTTGTTCTTTGTTGGCTTATAGCTGTACCACTCCAGTTTCTGCTTCTGTATTCACTTGGCCCTCTTCTCTCTGTGTATGTTCATGTCTCTAAATTTTCCTCTCCTTGTAACAATACCAGTGATTGAATTTGTCTACACCCTAATCCAGCTTGCCCTTATGTTAACTTGATTATATCTGCAAGTGCTTTATTTCCAAATAAAGTTACATTCGCAGGTCTAGGAAAGCACAAAGTTTCTGGGGACCCTATTCAACACAGTATAAGGAGTAATGTAATTTAATATTTGAATCTTAAAATGATTGCTCTGGCTGCAAAGGGTAACTAACACCTGTCTGGTTCTCTAATATTCTGCTTTTCTAATTTGATATAGGTCTGTGAGATTGACATGTAACAAATAGTAAATTAATTTTATGAGAAATGAAGAGATCCATTCCAATACTCCTGAAGCATTTACACTAGTGAACAAATCTGCCTTTTCTATTTTAGGCTGCTTTGTGACTATTGCATCCTTACTTTTAGTTTTTGCCTACTTTCTGGTTAGGTAAAGTTGTTCATGTATTTTATAGATGAACTGTTACTTATTATATGCACTTCACACATTAAGTATACTAGCATTCATTCATTATATCAAAAGTTACTTATTTTCCAAGTACAATTGTAGGTTCTGGGTATACACAAGTGAATGACAATAACAACAAAAATAAGAAAATAAAGTTTTCGGCCGGACACGGTGACTCACACCTGTAATCCCAGCACTTTGGGAGGCTGAAGCGGTGGATCACCTGAGGTCAGGAGTTCAAGACCAGTCTGGTCAACATGGTGAAACCCTGTCTCTACAAAAAGTACGAAGATCAGCTGGGTGTGGTGGTGGGTACCTGTAATCGCAGCTACTAGGAGGCTGAGGCAAGAGACTCCCTTGAGGCGGAGGTTGCAGTGAGCAGAGCAGAGATCGGGTCACTGCACTCCAGCCTGGAAGACAGAGCGAGACTCTGTCTCCACAAAAAAAAAAAAAAAAAAAAGAAAGAAAGAAAGAAAATAAAGTGTTTGCCCATGTGTAGCTCCTATTTTAATTAAAATTGGAAAATTTAGACATTAAGAGAATATATAAAAATATAGATAAATAAAACAATAGTAGGTAATACCAGTGTTGATTAAAAAAAAAAAATACAGACCAAATGACACAGAATCGTAGGGTGTTTCATTTTAAATCAGGTGATCAGGGAAGGCCTCTCTGAGAAAGTAAAATGTGGCAGACATGAATAAAGTGAGAGTTAAAAGTCATTAATGACTCCACATTTCCTGCAGGATAAAATCAAAATTTATATAATGGGAAAGGCCTTTTAAGGTCTGTTGATAGATTAATTCCCATCTTCATCTCTTCCACTGGTTAACATAGTTAAGGGAAACATAAAAAGCATTTTTACAGGATGAATATGTTTTCTACTTGCAGTCCCAGAAATGACTTATGTTTACAGAGTTAAAGCATTCTAAAACATAGACATGCACACATGATATTGTTTGTTCAATTTTGTTTTTACGTTTTCCTATGGTCACAACTGCTCAAATATTTCAAATAGTCTATCCAGGAGCAACTTCTAAGCCTTATATTTAAAACCTACGTATCTATTATCCAAATTTATAATCCTATTTGGTCCTTTTACATATATAATTCATAAATACATGTGCTTAATTATCCCCAGTAATCAAATTCATGTCAACTATTAAATTAGAATTAAATTTTAAAATTCAATGCCTTTTAATTTCTTTTTCATGTCTCATGACACAATTATAAACCATAGTTAGTATTTTAACTTTTACCAATTTCGGAACCGAGTTCTAATCCTTTATCCTTCAATAATAAATAATGATGTAGATTACAATTATCCAAAAAAACCCTCATATAGAGGAGCTATGAAAAACCTTTCAGTAGATTCCAAAAAGAAACTAAATCTCTGTAATAGCAATTAGGTGAAACAATTTAATGTTCCCTCCTAGACAAGGATCTTCAAAATCAATTACACTAAAAAAAAATGATTCTGGATAATGAAGTTAACTCTCTTCACCTCTTAAACACACAAGTTCTTAATTATTTGGGATTTAGCAAGGATACAATGATTGTACTTAGGTCAAACGTGTACTCTACTGACAAAGCAAGTATAAGGCAGGAAATACCAAACATCTTCAATAGCAACATTTTAAATTATACAGTGTATGACAGTAATGGAGCAAATAAGGAGGATAACTTTTAACTACCAGGTGAGTATTCATCCAAGATGGAAAAAAAAAAAAAATAAGAAGCCCCAAACAGAGGCCAAAGAGAATGTAGTTAATATGAGTCCTACATGATACTTACAGTCACAGGTACAAGTGTGTATTAAAAGACTGTATGATAGTACTTGCATAATAATTGATAAATAGTATAATAGTAATGAAGTAAATGGTAAAATTATTTAATAACATGGGTTCTAACAAAAGTGATTTATCCACAGATTTTAAAGTGTGTGTGTGTTGGGGATGGGGAGTTATGACTGTAGATATTTCAATTGTTTCCAATGTGAAGAATTGCCTCTAGGATTAAAAATTATTGGATGGGAGAGGAAGGCTGCCTCTGGAAACTGAGAAAGACTTACTGCATATCCTAGTCTCCCCTCCACTCACACATACACACACAAATGCACACACAAAGAAATGCCTAGCCTTGTACGGATTCAGCCCTCCCTAGGAGGTTAGTGGAAGCCCAGGACATCAGAAAATAGTGTGGAGTGTGTACCTATTCAGTCTTCAGATAAGTCTGGAATTTTTGTTTATTTGAAAATTATTCCCACATAGTAGTTGCCATGGGCAAGCAGGGTGATGGAGAGGGCTGTCCAATTTGGCTCCTTGTGATAAGGTTGGAGAGGAGAAAGACTGCCCATTTAATCCCAGTTATCAGGACCACACCTCAACATGTCCTGATGGTGTGACACTGTGACATCCCCTTTCCCCGACTCTCTGCGAGGGCAACAAGTCTTTCCTTCTGCTCACCCCCTCGTGTGCCCTGTAACAATTAGCTTCAGTAGGATCCCTGTTCCGTGGCTGGTACTACGTTGGTTTCTTACTTGCATTTATCAATCTTTTCATTTCTGTCCTGTCCTCAAAGTTTCATCCTGGTGTAAGTTCAAGGAAGAGGTCAAGTCTTAATTGAATACCTTTCTGAAATGGGTTGGTCTACGACTCCTAGATAATTTATTTTTGTCTGATATAAAGTCTTGTCCTATTTTTAAAAATCATAGTAATCACCATTTAAACTTTCCTTGATATCGACCTCTTCTTCTTTTCCCCCTTTGTTTTACTCCTAATTGTTAAGTAAGCCTCCATCCGTAACAGCCTCCCTGTGTGTAGCCTCTTATTTGTGCATCAGTGTGGACAAGGTGTTGCCGCCATATCACACTCTCTTGATGGAGTGAGACTGTAAAGAAAGTCAAGCTCCTGGGTCAGGCAACTAGCTCCATATATCCCTACACACCTCACTCCAGTTCTCCTTTCCGATTTCCTCCCTGTTTGGTCTCAGTGCGCTTCACCCTCAATTCAGGTATGTGACGCAGGTTCAGATTATAAAATGCCGACTGACAGTGAAGGAAAAATGGTGGTGAGAGAGGAGGGTAAACCTGGAAAGGCTATGATGAGAAGCAATGAAGTCCATGCCCTGAGGCACTGGCCAAATACGATGGCACTAATGATTGTCATTTCTAGAGGTAGTTTTTGAAAGGTTTAATATGGATTCTTACCATATGAAGGTTCCATATCATACCATGGGCATAAGGATAGCTGAGTCACACCAGGGGTTCCCATCAACAACTTCTATAAATCAATAGAATATTGGTAATATTAGAATAAATCAATGATTAATTTGCTATAACTTGTCACTTCTTAAGCATGTTTTAAAAATAAATATATATAGTGTTTCAGTAACAAGAGGAGCTATATTGTTATTTTATTTATATGTTGGTTTGTTTCTTTGAAAATACTGACTGAATTATTTTTATTTTAAAATGTGCAATGTAGTATTGTAGACTATAGCCACCCTGTTGTACTGTCAAATACTGGGTCTTATTCATACTATCCAGCTATATTTTTGTAAATATTTTGAATATTTTGTAAATATTTAAACATTTTTATAAATATTTTGAATATTTGTGAGTTTAAAAATTGAGTTTGTAACTTGACCCTATGTCTGTTAACGATTTATAAAGTCATGGAGAAAAATGAAATCTTGGAAATATATTGCAACTCCTGTGTGTAAATTTGACAATTCTTCCAACAATCTTGAAATAACTAGGTTATGAGTGAATTGTTTCCTATACAATTTTACCATACATTGTGTTTTTATATAACTAGTTTCAATTATCTTCTTAATATAATCATGAAATTAATATCTTTGTGAAGTCATAAGTATAAACATTGATGTATTTACTAATATCAACAGAACTCAAAAAATATTTTTCTCAGGATAGATCACAAATTAACAAATCTTAATTTCTTTGGATGATGAGAAAGACATACAAATATAAAAAATGAAAACGATTTGCCCTCACTGTAGCTTTGTTTACTCATTTTGCTTTCATATTATGTCTTTCTTTCTCTCTTATTTTTGGTTTATGTAATGGATTTTCAGTAGTTTTGAAACCAAAAATAAGAGAGAAAGAAAGACATAATATGAAAGCAAAGAAGACAGGAAAATAAATTGATATAACTGTAACCAGGTCTATTATCTAGAGAGTTTCAGAATGGTTTGTTACTTGCATTTATCTGTCTTTTCATTTTGGTCTTAACCTCAAAGTTTCATCCTCATGTAGGCTCAAGGAAGAGGTCAAGTCTTGATTGAATACCTTTCTGAAATGGGTTGGTCTAGGGTCATCCATTGTTCAAGGATTCCCAGAGAATTTATTCTTGTCTGATATAAAGTCTTGCTCTATTTTTTACGGTCATAGTCAAGCTATCACATTTTGTCCCACAGCAGGTATAAGTTGGCATTCCTGGACTAATTTCTTACCTACGGGATGTTGTTTCCTTCCACCCTTATTCTAAGACTAGAATAGGTTATTTGATCAATGCGTATGTAAGAATACTTTGATCCTTTTTTTTTTCTAGAGCACTTAAATTGTTTAACATGATTAGTTTTTTAGTATTTGACCCTGACACCAAGGCAGAGTCAGGTTTTACTATATAAAATTCTCTGTACTAAGGATTTTTAACTCATATAATGCCATTGTATTAGTCTGTTCTCACACTGCTATGAAGAAATATCCCAAACTGGGTAATTTATAAAGGAAATAGGTTTAATTGACTCACAGTCTGCAGGGCTGGAGAGGCCTCAGGAAACCTACAGTTATGGCAGAAGGTGAAGCAAACATGTCCTTCTTCACATGGTGGCAGCAAGGAGAAGTGCTGAGCAAAAGGGGGAAAAGCCCCTTATAAAACCGTCAGATCTTGTGAGAAGTCACTCACTATCATGTAAACAGCATGGGGGTAACCATCCCCATGATTAAATTACCTCTCACCAGGTCCCTCTTATTTCACCTGGAGATTATAAGAACTACAATTCTGGATGAGATTTGGGTGAGGACACAGGCAAACCGTATCACCCAACAAGTGGTAATTTTAACAGATGAGAAAACTGAGGAAATAAAAAGTTAAGTTACCAGCCCAACATTGTGGAACTAAATGATGGACTTGGCTGACTGAGAGAACAACGTTAATCTTCATCCTACACTGGCTTGATCCTGAGCACTCGGTTTCAATGGGCAGGATTCTTGTATTTTTGTTTGCATTATATCCCAGTATATATCATGGTGTGTACATTTAACAAGCAGTAAATAAACATTTTTGTTGAATAAACTAATGAATGATATTGTCACAATTTTCTACATTAAAAACAAATATCATTACTTACTATACATTACTTACTATACTTTTTGAGTTCCTAAGAAAAACCATGAGGGACAGCCTAGAAAAGCAGTTAAGAATGAAAGATTCAGAGATAGACTGCCAGGGATTGTATGTCTCCTCTACCAATTGCTAATCATGTGATCTTATGCAGTTTGCCTATCTTATGTCTGTCTAAAGGTCTCATATGTAACTTGGATATGAGGACATAAATATAATTTACTTTATAGCATTGTAGAGGAAATAAATATTCACAGTGTCTGACACAGATTTTGTTCTCAATTGATGTTGAATACTATTTTTGTTGTTAGTGACAAACTTGTTTACTTTAAGACCCCCAGAGGATGCCTAAAATGATGGATACCACCAAAACCTGTATGTGCCCTGTTTTTTCCTATATATATATACCTATGATAAAGTTTAATTAATTAATCAGGCATGGTAAGAGATGAACAACAATTAATAATAAATGCAATAATTATAACAAGTTACTTTAATACAAGTTATGTGAATGTTCTCTCTCTCTCAAAATATCTTGTTGTACCATTTTCAACTATTTTCAGGTAACTAATTCTGGAGAAAGCAAAACCACATGTAAAGGGGTATGACTGTATTTAGACTGTCTTTTGGTACCATAGCAAAGTTGAATTCTCTATGAAATAATTTATTTGTATATATTTAATGTCATCCTTTATTCATTTAATCTACAAATATTTATCAATCACTAATCATATTTATAGGCATTTTGTTTGTTACTGAGATATCAAAGTGAGAAAAATATCCATTCTGGACCATAGAGTCTAGTGGAATAGCAATGTGAATATGTGTTACAAAATCAATGAGACATAGGACAGCAATTATGGGGACAGGTACATTATTTATATCGTTAAAATATATTAAAAATTACAATTACTATAATATATTAAAATTTACAGGAATAATAGACTACCTGTATTTGTTTCCAGAATACCATATAAGAAAAGCAGTAATATCAATTTAAAATAAAACTCTATAAGAAGACAGGGCCAGATCACTAGGGTCTTACAATTTATGTAAGCATTCTTGACATTTATTTCAAATGCTCTGAGACATTACCAAAGTCAAGGAGGAAACTGAGACCTTAACAACTTTAAGTTTGCCCTACCTCTTGTGTTAATCTTAGATTATTCTGATTAACAGAGCCAGAAACAAGCCCTTTTTAAAAATTAAAAATGAAATATATCTATATTCTCTGACTTATACATTTTATTTTCTTGAAAAGTATAATTTGAATAAAACTGTATGAAAATTATTGGTATGCCTGATGTTCTCTTTTCTTTACGTTCTAAATCTACTATCATATCATCAATAAATGGACCTCAGCCACTTCACATTTTCAACTGTTCAGCATTTCAATACCCACTTCCCCAGGCAACATTGCTGACACAAATTTTCCTGACTACACTGCAGATTCAGTTTTCCTCTGTTTTCTGATCTCTCCTCAATTAAGTGTCCAGTGTTTCATTAACTATATTCCTTCTCTTAGATTCTCCCACTGTAAATTCAGTTGTTTACAGAACTAATCATACAGAGCAATTCTACCCTGCTCCCAAATCTCCTTAAAGATGTGTATATTCATAGCTATCACTGCATGTAGCAAAAAGTCCTCTAGTGCCCCCTAATAATCTCTTAGAAACTAGTGAAAATTATAGATCACAATTTATTATTACACACATAGAGACATACACACAGACACACACAATGCAGATTTGATTCTATCATTCAGACAAAATAGTTGTGTTGTATGAAGTATTAAATAAAAGATTGTCAATTTCCTTGTTATTAGAATGGCCTCTATTTTTTCATAGTAATTATTTGGGATATTACTTAATATTTGCTTTGCATTTTAACTACAGAATAGTCAAAGGATATTAATATTTTAAACTCTCAGACCACCTTAATGTTTATAAATATTTGTAAAAAAGGGTTTGTTTAAGCTACTATATCAGAAGTGCTAAAAAGTAGCTGCAGGCATTGAACATTGATAACTAGACAGATATTGCTCTGAAATAGCCCTTGGTTACAATTGACTAATTAGTCTGTGACTGATTACACTCCTCTGAATAGTTTATTTAGACATATCTTACAGATTAGATTCTGTTAAAACATTTCAAATAAAACTTGTTTTCCCTAAGTTTCAATAAGTTTTTTTTTTTTCATTAATAACAACCTTAGAGTAAAAAAATGTGCAGGTTTTATCTAAGGAGTAATGAAGGGAATACATAGAATTAACTATAAAGCTGATGCCCCATTAATCCAAACAACTATCATTCCAGATACCCAGAGACACAAAGACAATTATTTTAGGAACATCAAATTTTAATATTTCCTCAATCTACAGTAATGGTAGAAATGAGATAGCAATTTCCCAGAAGAAACCTGAAGTGCAGGTAGGGTGTAATCATGAACTTTTTTATGCTTATCATTAACTGTAATATACAGAACATCTAAAACATACTAAAAGATTCTGAAAGATCTTTCCCTTTGGAAAGTAACCACGATCATATTTCACCAATCATTGAACAAGCAAACAAAAACAAATCTTTATTAAGCCCTTTGACCTTACCTAAAGTTACATCTCTTTCATTTCTTTGACCTTTAAGCTTTGTGCTAGTGTTCCACATTAAAATTCTGTTTTGTTTCTCTTTTCTTTCTCTATCTTCCCATTCACCTCTCAACTCATCACTACTGAAATCTTCTTTCAAAGAATTTCAAGGATGAACATATTACCAAATTCATTAGATAATTTGGGGTTTTTATCGCTTTGAGCTTTCTGACAATTTTGGTAATAATTCGAACCATCCCCCTTGAAACTTTATTTTCTCTTACAGCACCACTTTCTTCTGTACTTCTGATTGTCTTCTATCTCTATATTCTCTTTTTCCTTACAGTATTTTGACTTCTTTTTCTTTTTTTTTCTTTTGCATAATGTTTAAATGATTTTATAAAAACTATTTAATAGTCCTTGGCAAATTGCTGTTGTTTTTACACTCTCTTAAATTAAATGCCTTTACTACTTCTCATTATTTCCCCAGATGTACTTTGGATGCTGAGATGTAGGACTTTATTCTCAGTGCAACAACATCCATATTCTTTAGAGAACCTCAGCCATTTCACATAGTTAATTACCACTATTGTACTCACTCCAATCCACCTTCCATCAAGCTGTAAAAGTAAAAGAATTATTTCGTAATGTGAAAATCACCTAGTCAAAATTCAAGAGTTTCACATTTTTCAGGAAAGATTTCAAACTCCTTACCTTTGTATGTACGAAATCCAGCCCCCTTCCACAAGTTCTACATATTTTTTCTATCCATAAAAAGCTCTTTAATAAAATCACATGATTTTTCTTCTTTGTATAACATTATTATATTCAGTCTTAAATTGAGTACCACACGTTTGTCAAGCACCTTTTTCAAGCTCTGGGTCAACAAAGAGGAATACAACATAAATTCTTTTTTATTTTATTATTATTATTTTTTTTACAAGAGAGCTCTCCATCTTCTAGAGTGAAGATGCCAAGTAAAAAGATAATAGCAATACTGAGTGTTAAGCGTTATAATGATAGAGAGAGGTGCATACGGTACATAGAAGAGGATAGCTTAATTTAAACTGGCTTGGGCCATGGAAAACTTCTAAGAGAAGAGAAGAATGCCTTAAGTCTTAAAAAATTCAAAACTTTAGGTGAAAAGCAAGGTGAAAAATGAAGTATTGAACCATTTTAAAGAACCATTTTAAAACATGTTTTCCAACTATCTAGCAATGTATGTTGCTAAATGTTATCTCCAGCCTTAGACTTTCCCTGATCTATGATTTTCATTTTTAACAGCTTTCTCAGTATCTACACTTGACTGTCTAATATTCATCTAATTGTTTACTATACATCTTCGCCCACTAAAATGTGCTTAGGAAGTGACACATATTAGTTACTTAATAAATATTTGGTAATCAGCATCGTAAATATAGGATTTCATTTTCAAACCATATAAATCTTTTGTAAATGCCAGTACTATTGAGAATTTGAAAAGTCAAATGTGGTATAAAAGAAGCAAAAAATGCACTGTAATTTTTTTTCTACTATTCTAAAATAACTAAATAGGTGCTAATACAGTTCTCCCATTAATAGGAGACTTTTTGGATCTTGCGCTATTTTTTCATCAGAATAAATATTAAATACTCTTTATCTTCATATATTTGTTTTCTTCAAAAACTTTTAACCCGGGACTATGTTAAAATGTTGACGTATCATTACATGCAATGTTTGCAACTAACATCTAAGATAAGTTCAGTCATTTGACTCAAGATTTAGTGAGATTAAAAAGCATGGCTAAATTGGAAGACAGAGTGAAGATCTGACTCTGAGAAGCCTAACCCCACATCATACGTTTTAAGCTACCCTGCTCTCCATAGTTTGATGGATGTAAATGAATGTAATAAAGAGATCTTTATTCTTTCTTCTAAAATTAAACTAATTTGGATTCTTTCAAAACCTCAATTCTGTGAAAGATAACCAAATAGCCAGACTTGTTTTTTAACATAAGTAGATTTGATCTGGTATCAGAGAAAATGCAGGCTAGTTTTATATAACAAAATTACATATATGAGTGTATGTGTTATACATATATATCCACACAAACACATACAAGCATTATATCTATCAATATTTGTAAGTATTTGATGAAAAATATTTATCTACAAAGTCACAGTTATTCCTTTTGCTCTCTCTGATGATGTTGTGCAAGTATTTGTTGTTTAATTTTTAAAAGACACAGAATGTATATTTCAGTGCAGATAGACTAGCTTCCTTCATTTAGTTTTCCTCAGTAATTTATACCAGCTCTTTGCTACCACACTTGTTATTAATTAACAATGTCCCTAGTCATGTTCGACCTCTAGTTTTAAATAAAGACATTTTAATGGAATGAACTTAAAATTTACTCTATAAAAATATTCAACCTCTCTTTTCTCCTTTGTCTTTGTAATTCGTCTTCTAAAACCCCTTTGATAATCTCTGATGCTAGAGCGCTATGTAGGTTTATTATTTCTAACTTTGTTTCAAAGAACTGAACTCGTCTCCTCTAGCCCGGATTTAATTAAATACAGGTATAATTTCTAATTTCCCATTACACTTGTTTAGCAATGTTATATTCCTCAGGGGTAGTTTGATTTCTCCCCCGCCCCTCGCCGCTTTTTTTGGACAGTTTGTGTCAAAAATTAATTCTGATTTCAAACAGATGAAAGTTTCTCTTATCCAGTGTCCTGAACTATCCCAAGACCTGCAGTGGGCAGGATGCAGTTAACTCTTCCTTCTGATGATTCTTGTCTTAAACATTTCAAACAACAAAGTTCCCTCCTGAGAAAATTATGTTCAGTCACTATAACCTTTAAGAGAAACGATTTGACTTCAAATGTTCTGGGATTTTTTTTTCTTCTTTGTGAACAGTAGATTATTATTCTTTGTACTAAATTAATGTCTGAGCAAAGTGAATGTCAGAAATTTGGCCCATACAATATTCCATTTTCTTGTCAGTATATACCAGGTCTTTTGGCAGAAGCAGAAAGGAATAGCAAGCCAGTTTGAATAAAATGTGCTGAAATAATCAAAGGGAAACACCAACACATTAATTTTGCTGCTAAATTGTTAAGTTATAGCCATAGCAAAATATGGACTTAAAACTCTGCTTTATAACAATGTCTTAATAGAACCAGTGCTTTACCGAAATGTTAAACCTCTCATGTTTGTAATTAAGCAGCATACTTATATTGAGTTACTCTAAATTATTTTTCATTTATAAGCAATGAAGACTTTTAAGTACTTCTATTGAGTTTCCCCATAGAAAATAACTAAAACATGTACAGGCAGATGGTAAAGCATATTTTGAAGCCAGAATGAGAGAGTATTGAATCTCCCACATTTTCTGATAATTTCAGCATTGCACATGTGTATACAATACATACTAGGGTGCACTGACTTATTGTTGCACTGCAGGCTAGCTCCATTTTTCCCACCTACAGAAAAGTGTTAGGAGTTTATTTGTTAGGTTAATTTTGTATCTTGGCTATTTTGAATAGTGCTGCAACAAACATTTCTTTTCACTTCATTTTATCTCATGGTTAGTTCAGTTTACATAATCTTTTGAGAGTTATAATGCATTGAAAACAGGTTGTCTCTTTAAAGTAGTTCAGATGAATTGAGCAAACCTTGAGGCAACCAGTGTAGGTAGCAATCAACGAAAGGCCCTCAACTCATGGATTTACTATAAACCCCAAACATAAGTAATGAGTGATTGCTCACCTGCATGGAGATGAACACACTGCCTTACTTGATCTGTCTTCTATTAAGTCTTTATTGGTTAGCTTTGGACACACACACACACACACACACTTTCTCTCTCTCTCTCTCTCTCTCTTCTCTCTCTCTCTCTCTGTCTCCAAAATTTTGTAGCTTGAAATACAAACCTTTTATTTGTTTTTTTGTTTTAGTAATACATAATAATTGTACCTATGTATGGGGTAAACTTTGATATTTCAGAACATGTAGACAATGTGTAATGATCAAATCAGGACAACTAACTTACACATTACCTCATTTATTACTTATTTGTGTTGGGAGCATTCATAATCCTCTCTTTCAGCAATTAAAAAATATACGATGAATTATTGTTAACTATAGTCTCCCTACAATCCTATAGAAAACCAGGAGTGGATGCTCCTGTCTAGACGTAATCTTGTATCTGTTCATTAACCGCTCCATATCATCCTCTCCCTCCTACCATTTCCATCATCTAATAACCACAATTCTACTCTCTTATTCCATAGTTCAACATTCTCAATTCCCACTTTGATACGGTTTGGCTCTGTGTCTCCACCCAAATCTCATGTTGAATTGTAATCCCCAGTGTTGTAGGTGGGGCCTGATGGAAGGGGATGGGATTGTGGGGGTGGTTTCTAAGGATTGATCACCATCCCCCTAGTGTTATTTCATGACAGAGTTCTCACAAGACCCGGTTGTTTAAAACTATGTGGCACTGTCCTCTTTGCTCTCTCTCTCTCTCACGCTCTGCCATGTGAAGATGTCCCTGCTTCTCCTACACCTTCTGCCATGATTGTAAGTTTTCTGGGGCCTCCAAAGCCATACTTTCTGTACAGCCTGTGGAACTATGAATCAATCAAACCTCTTTTCTTCATAAATTACCCAGTTTCAAGTAATTCTTCATAGCAATGTGAGAACAGACTAATACACACAATATTTTTTGTAACTGGCTTATTTCACTTAAGAAAATGAGCTCCAGTTTCATTCATGTTTTCACAAATAAAAGGATTTTATTCTGTTTTATGGCTGAATAATATTGCATTGTGTATATACTATATTTTCTTTACCTATTGATCTGTTGATGAACACTTAGGTTAAATTCATATCTTGGCTATTGTGAATAGTCTGCAGTAAACATGGAAATGCATAAATCTCTTCAGTATACTGATATTTTCTGTGGTAAAAAAAAATCAGTAGTGGATTGTTGGATAATATGGTATTTTTATTTTTAGTTTTTTGAGGAACCTGCATACTGTTGTCCATAATGTGTATACTACTTTACATTCCCAACAACATTATATTATAATTCCCTTTATCTTTTTATCCTCGCCAGCATCTGTTACTTTTGTCCGTTTGATAATAGCCAGGTAAGTGGTTGAGATGATACCTCATTGTGGTTTGGAGTTGTATTTCCGTGGTTAGTGATGTTGAACATTTTTCATACGTTTGTTGGCCAATTATATGTCTTCTATGGAGAAATGTCTTTTCATGTCTTTTGCCCATTTTTTTTTTTCAATGTGATTACTTGAGGGGGGGGGTTGGTGTTTAATTGTTTGATTTATTTTTATATTCTGGATATTAATCCCTTCTCAGATGGATAGTTTGCAAATATTTTCTCCCATTCTACAGTTGTCTCTTCACTTGGTTGATTGCTTTCTTTTCCGTGCAGAAGCGTTTATGTTTGAGGTAATACCGTTTGTCTATTTTTCCATTAGTTGCCTGTGCTTTTGAGGTTTCATCAATAGAATCTTCGGCCAGACCAATGTCCTGAAGCACTTACTCTATGCTTCCTCCTAGTAGTTTTATAGTTTCAGGTCTTACATGTAAGTCCTTAATCTATTTTGTTTAATTTTATAAATGGTGAGAAATAGGGGTGTAGTTTCATGCTTCTGCCTATGCTTATTCAGTTTTCCCAGCACCATTTATTGAAGTGGTTGTTCTTTCCCCAATGCATATTCTTTACACCTTTGTCAAAAATAAGTTGACTTTAAGTGCACGGATTTATTTTTGGATTTTCCATTGTGTTCTATTGGTCTGTATATTGCTCTGTGTGTCTATTTTTATGCCAGTATCAAACCGTTTTGGTTAATGTATCTTTCTATACAATTTGAAATCAGGTAGCATGATGCTTCCATCTTTGTTCATTTTGTGTAGCATTGCCTTAGCTATTTGGAATTTTTATTGTTGTTGTTGTTCCATAAGAATTTTAAGGTTTTTTCTATTTCTGTGAAAAATGTCATTGGTATTTTGATAGGGATTACACTTAATCTATAGATTGCTTTAAGTAATATAGATATTTAAACAATATTATTTTTTTCTAATTCATGAGCTTGGGATAATTTTTAATTTTTTGTGTCTTCAATTTTTTTTATTGGTGTTTTATAGTTTTCTTTGCAAAGGTCTGTCACTTCTTTGGTTAAATTTATTTCTAAGTATTGCATTTCTTTTACATAACTATGGTAAATGGGATTGATTTCTTGATTTCTTTTTCAGCTATTTTGTTGTTGGTGTGTGGAAACACTAACATTTTTTGCATGTTGATTTTGTATCCTGAGAAATATCCTGAATGTGTTTGTAATTTCTAAGAGGTAGTTTGGGGAAACTTAACGTTTTATAAAATATGAGATCGTGTACTTTGCAAACAAAAATAGCTTGACTTCAAGGTGCATATTACCCATTTGATTCTTATCCTATGATACTTTGAATAGTTTTAGGTGTGTTTCTCCTGAAACACTATCTTTTATTGAGAAAGGGTTCATACTTTAGAGCACTTTGTTTATCCAGAGTCGGCCACAAGGCCCTAAACCTGCAGATAGTCAACATGTTTGATGACTATTTATGATTATAATAGTCCATAATCTCAATATTATAGCATGTAGAAAGTTGTTTACAGTACAGTGTAAGTGAGGAAACAGTGATGAAGGGTAGGAAGATAAAGCTGGTAATTTTAATACTTGTTTCAGTATTAGCATCTTCTGATTTTTTTCATTTTTTCTAGAGGAAGGCAAATAGGCAAATGTTATATTATGGTTTATTCCTTCCATTCCTCCATCTTCCCCTAAATAACTGAGCTATTTGTGGACTAGCAATGTAACACCCCATCTTACCCTGTCTTACAGGAGAAAAATCAAAGGCATAAAGAAGGAAAGAATACACAATTTGCAAAAGCACTCATTTTTCTTGAGCTTCCCAATTATTCCCAAGCAGCCAAGGATTGCTTACTCTTCCTAATAACTGTTTTGAGCACTATTTTGTATTAATAGTCAAAACTCATATGGTTTGAATAGAAATAGTACTCTTCAATGGAAGAATCAAGTTATGGCAGAAAATTAATCAAGTCATGTTCTAAATTAAAGATTTTGGTGCCCTTGATTCTGTCCTCCTTAAGACCTTGGGAAGGTTCAGCTGACAGTTTGGTTTCTATTTCAAAGCATTAAAAATGAAATCCTAGGGGAGAAATTCTGTGACTTGATTTGCTCTTGAGTTTAAAATAAGCATGAAAGGAAACAGAGCAGTATATGCAAAGAAGAGTTTAAATTAACAAATAATTGCAATAATAATAACACAGTGTAAAATAAACACAAAAGTACTACCTGATAATTGTTCTTGATGAAAAGTACAGGTTTCATATCATCAAAACACTTTACATTCCGATGCTGTTTGGAATTAATCGTATATCCTAATCAGAAAAGAATTGCAAAGTAAATACATATTAATTTAATTTGTTAAATGCTAAAAATATATGTTTTAATAAGTACTAAATTTATGGGTGCATTAAAAAAATGCAGCTCATTCAGCACAAAGTGTGATTCTATGCATAAATGCCAGAATAGCTAGTGGGTAAATCTGACCTGTTACTAGAAATAGCTGGTTTGAAAGCTAATACTAGGGCTTGGTAATGCGCCTTCCTCAAAGCACAATGCAGATTTATCATGCTTTTCCTTTGGGGTAGATGAAGTGCTGACATAACAATTCATTGCAGAAATCAGCCTGTTCAAATCCAAAAGGACAAACTACTTCAGAAACATGTTGCCTCTTTAAAGGCAGTTTTTAGAGCTGTTGTACTCTGGAACTTTGTCCGAAGTATTTGCTTGTTTAAGAAACCACCTTAAATAAATATATCTTGTGACCTTCACTTCTCATCCCCTCTAGCATATATAACATATTATTGAGAGAGAAAAAAGTCTCCTCTTTTATTTAAAATTGCATGTATATATACTTATATCTACCTTATTATAATTTCTAACTATCTAAATGTGCTTTACATATGACCTCTTTCGGGAGAAGAGAAAAAAACAGAAAACTAAATAACACCAGATTTATCTCTGTATCTTTTAGAGAAAATATTGTTTCAAAAGCGTACACCCATGCGCCCGCGCATACACGGGGACACACGGACACACACACACACACACACACACACACACACACACACTACTTTAAAGTTATTCTCTTTGATATCCTTCCAGGCTACTCCAGCATTCTATTTTCTTAGACTAAAGCAATTGGCTTATGCTGATCCTTCTGTCTTCAGCAGTTTAATTACTATTTTGAATTCTCTAAACCCACTGTTAAATATTTTCACCAAAATCTTGGTGAAAGCACAAAAGTGTTATTTTTGCACAAATATATACTGAAGTGATATTTCTGTTTAGAAATGTTTACTCACGTTGTTACAGTTTCTTACCGTTTAACATAGAATTCAAAAGCCTCTAGTTTTCCTGCATGCATCTTCTGAAAGGCAGTGTAACTTCGTTTTGGAGAGTTCAGGATCTGTAGCCTCACTGTCTGGAATCAAGGCACAACACTGATGCTTACTTATGAAAAGGTAGACAAATAATTGTATAGTGCTGGGCCTCATTTTCCTTATCTCTAAGATAGGGATAATAATCACATTTTCCCTGTATACTTGTTTTAAGAATTAAATGTGTTAATATAGGTAAAACACTTAAATGGTACCTGGAATATAGACAATGCTATTTATTATTTGCTATAATTAAACACTATATAAATTCAGATAACACTGGTTTATTTGCTCTAATTTTATTATACTCCAGTTTCTCCAAAATTTGAAATTTTTGTAAACCCGCATTGCAACCTCCCACACTTTCTTTTGACATCTATAAAATGTTTTGCATGTTTCTAAGTATGTTCTGTACCACAAACAGTTGTAAGTGCTTCAACTAACAAAACCAGACAGGTGTGCAGGAAATATTGTGAAAACCAACCTATCAATTTTTCAGTGGTGACAATGAGAGTTGACAAGAGGAGAGTGATTATTTTTAATGATGCATCCGGAGCTTCTTTGAAAATTCTAAATGTTAATGAAAATAACATGTTAAAAGTTATGGAAAATGTATAAATGCTTAAAATTCATAAAACAACAATAATTTAGAAAGCAACAAAACCCTTGAGAAACTGTAGAAGAGATATCAAGGAAGAAAGACCAAATCAAAGAATAAAACTCTAAAAGCCAAATCTATTAAAATGTTAAAACATGACAAAGGGCCAGGTACGGTGGCTCACTCCTGTAATTCCAGCACTTTGGGAGGCTGAGGCAGGCAGATCACCTGAGGTCAGGAGTTTGACACTAGCTTGGCCAATGTGGTGAAACCTCGTCTCTACTAAAAATGCAAAAATCACCTGGGCATGGTGGCGGGCACCTGTAATCCCAGGTACTCGGGAGACTGAGGTAGAAGAATTGCTTGAACCCTGGAGATGGAGGTTGCAGTGAGCCAAGATCATATCACTGCATTCCAGCCTGGGCAACAGAGTGAGACTTCATCTCAAAAAAAAAAAAAAAAAAAATGACAAACAACAAAAAGAGAATATACAGCAAGTGGGAAGGGAGCCATGCATAGTCATGTAAAATGTACATAATTAGCAAGATGTAATCAACTTGGAAAACCACAACTTCAGAAATAGTTAGTACACTTATGACTATTGTAAACCTGTATATTGTCAATAAGAGTAAAATGATAGAGGTAAGTTCTATTGTACCTCATTGATAAATATTAGTATTTACTAGAATAGTGTATATATCTAGGAGTTTATCATTATTGCTTATAGATTTTTATAGAATGCTTTGTAAATATATAGTAAACAAAAATATATTTTTCCACTCTCATTATGCTGTGAATTGTTAAATATTTGCCTTAGCAATTGTTCCTGATAAGAGGCACTTAAAGATTCGTTGAATTGAACTGAATTTTAGCCTTTTAGTTACAATGTACAAATTACTACTAAAAGAAGTTGGTAGCACAATCTTCAAGGAAATTTCTGCTCATGAAAATACCTCTGATTAACTGATATACCTTGATACTCTGATAACTCATATACCCTTGACGACAAAATGGTGGGACAAAATCTGGAGGGGCGTAAAGGAGAGATGAGTGAAACTGCCCTTTACTAATGGTATTACATATTTTCTAATACCATAATTTAAAGAGGGAGTCAATTATTTTTAAGATTTCTATGAATTTTAATTACTTTTGGATGTCCTATGAGGAATTTTCTGGTTCTTGAATTGTTATGCTGAGTTTTTCATTCATCTCTTTAATTTAGAGCTAGAACATTAAAAAAATAAATATTTGAAAAAAATGCAAATCTCTTTCAACAGCAGAAATCTTTCTACTCAAAACAAGCACTGGTTTAGGAATTTGAGAGTCTCCAATATTTTATTCCTTAAAGGAATTTTATATATTTAAATATCTGAGCACTTCAGATCCTTGGTATTAATGTAAATCTGAATAGACAAATTATTTTTGAAAATAGACTAAATTTTCCCAGCAATGAGACAAAGTTCACTTTTCTTAAAACTTTTCAAGATGGTATGCATATTAACAAACTTAATAGAACTTAATTGTAGTAGGACAATCCTTTTAATCTTCTTTGAAGCCACAAAAGAATCAAATCTCCCCAGATTAAGATGGTATCGTTTCATGTGTTGGAGAAAAATACACTTTTTAATGAAATGTTTGACTAGACAATTTTCATTGCTCTTTGAAAGTAATTTTTGAACAGAAACTCAAATTCTTGTTCTATGCCCACAGTACTACACATTTTTTAATTATTACATCAAACTCTCTTTTGTAATTTCTACCTTGATGAACGCGGCCTTCCTTTTATCCGAATGGAATGTTTTGAAGCCTGAGGAATGTTACATTAACTTACAGATATTGTTATATATCATATCATATTATATTATATCCTATAATAATATAATATTTATATCATATGATATATTATTTTAATACCTTTATATATTATATTATATTAATATTATGTTTATATATTATTACATAATATATGTTACATAACCTTAAAACCTAGATGTAATCGTATATATATAAATTTAGGATTCTGACCATTATACATTTGGAAGCAAAATTTCACATGCGTGATATATGTCATTTGCAGTTATCCAGGCTCTTTTTAATTGTGTTTAAATAAAATCTTCTATGCATAAACATTATATAAAATTAATTTCTTGAGATTATTAGTAAAAATATTTCTAACATTACTTCTTTGAGTCACAATTTTGTTGTCTTATTTCCAGAGTTCATAGAAGCCAAATTCTCCTAGGAAATGCATCTTTTTTTCACCTTGTCTACTTTTCCCTTTTTTGAAAGACAGTACTCCACGGTCAAACCCCAATGGATGTATTATGAAACTGTAATTTTTGATGGATGTTCCAGTGTGGGAGCAAAACTTATCATTGTATTATATAATCTATGCACATTTTCTTTTCCATCATTTCTTCTTTGAGATTCAAAATGTACTTCAGATATTATGATGTTTCCAAACTGTCCTCAGGGATCGCCATGCTGATTGTCAATTGTTTCTGAAAAGGGAAAAGGAAATTCAAAGTGGAAAAGCTTTGCCAGTTTGTGCTTTTATATTGTCTTCTATGTAGCAGAACATTAAATCTATCATTTCTAAGACTGTTCTGAGAATCTCATAATTGCAGCACTTAGATTTAAGAGACATAATTTATCATCATTCTGTTTGCAATTGCTGTAGTATTTCAGTCAAATTCAAAAGTACTTTTCTAATTTTGTTTCTGAAGGTTATATTGACCTTTCCTTTTATGTTACATAAATAACCTAAGCCTGCCTTTCATTAGTAAAACTAATTTGTGTTGCAAAGTTAAGTGTTAGCATTTTTTGCATTTCTATATGCTAGTATATTTACATATTTTTGTTGTTGATAAAATATTTTCTATTTATTACTCCTTCCAGCATAAATTACAATTCTTCTGGCCTTTTATTTCCATTTATATCATGATAAATATTCTCTTAAAATATTTTCGGGTATAATCAACCTACATTTTCATAAAACTTGTGTTAGTTATACCTATCTAGTTAGCTATTTAGTTACATGTGTGGAATCGGCCTCATATGGCTTTGCACAAGCTGACTTATAATGCACAGGTTGACAAAAATATTTACGTTTTCACATGTAGTAAACATTGTATTTTCATTGTTGTATTTCTTATAAACTCAGATGTCCTTGAAATTGTTAATGGATTAGTTCCCTTTCAAGCAAAAAAAAAGTAAATTGTGTAACAACTATTGTATATTGTTTGTGTGTGTGTGTATATATATATACATACACGTGTGTGTATGTTATAGCTGTTTTAGATAACAACATGCTTATTAGCACATTTGAATAAAATTTACCCCACTGGATAAAATAAAATAGCATCAGTGTCAATTAATTTCTTCAAACACTTGATTATCTACTTGTATTGTTTATCAAATCCCTTCTTTCATTTTCACTCCAACTTTCATCATCCTTTCTTTCCCACCTACCTTTCTTTGTATTTTTTTTTTTTTTTCTTTTTGAGACGGAGTCTCGCTCTGTCACTAGGCTGGAATGCAGTGGTGCGATCTCGGCTCACTGCAACCTCTGTCTCCCAGGTTCAAGCGATTCTCCAGCCTCAGCCTCCTGAGTAGTTGGGACTACAGGTGTGCACCACCACACCCAGCTAATTTTTTGTATTTTAAGTAGAGACGGAGTTTCACCATGTTGGCCAGGATGGTCTCGATGTCTTGACCTCGTGATCTGTCCACCTCGGCCTCCCAAAGTGCTGGGATTACAGGCGTGAGCCACTGCACATGGCCAGAAGAAACTTTTATCTCTTCATAACATTAAAAAAATTATTGGATCTATATTACTCTATGGATGACACTTTTTGTTGCTCTTCTGGTACCCTAGCTTCATATGTGGATACTTGTAGCTTTTCTAATCTTCCTGGAAAACTCTACCTATGTAATTTAGCTTATGCTACTTTCTTGCATAATAAGGGCCAACATTTTTGGTCAAATTTTATGGCTGATCTAAAATTTTATTAAGAATTATCTCATCATTTCATTGAATAGTTTATTCTATGATTTTATGTTCTTACTAATGCTCTACGAAGCCAGCTGAAATCAAGTGATATAGAAATAATTACTACATTTATCTAAATAAAAATGTCATTTGTTTATAACTCTTGAATGAAATGAATCTCAAGTTGATGGAAACTTAAAATTACTATTAGCGAAGAGAGAAATGGTTTTCATTACCTGGGTGTGTGAAATATGTAATTGTTTTTCTTGAGAGAATGGTTGGACAATTACAATATTTTAACAAAATTAATGTTCAACATAAGGATCACTTGAGGAAGAAATATGAATCTTTATTTCCTTAAAAATCTTATCTTGACAATTTATGATAATATCAAGAAGTGCCAGAATGAATGTCCAAGAGCTGGAGAAAATCCTAGGACAGGAGAAAAACACTGCATTCAGAAATATAGCATGAACCACAGTCTTCATTTCACAGAGGATGAATATTCGTGGTAGAACATGGGTATAACTGATGTTGATTTAAAAAATTTTAAGAGTAGACTTCTGATTGTATATAAATTTTAGGAAATCCACAACAATTTATTTTATGTGTACTTTTCTATTAGGTTGGTGCCAAAGTAATGGCAGTTTTTGCCATTGAATGTAATGGCAAAAAGCACCATTACTTTGACACCAACCTAATGTAAATGCATATGTAAGTAGATAAACACTATGCCAGAAACTGTTTTAAACCATTTTATATACTTTAACCAACTTAATCGGTACCATACCTTAACTATAACTTCAAAAGTTTTTACAAATATAAATGATGTGAAAAATGCATGGATTAATAAATATGAGGTGCCTAAAACAATGCCTGGCCCATATTAAGTATAAGATTCTATTACTGAATTATTTTAAATTTAGAGATGAGGAATCTGAAACAATGAGGTACTTAAGTAACTCCTTAAACTACAGCTAGCACATAGAAAACCTATAATGAGAGACCAAGAATTGTAGCTCAAGGTCTTGTGTTATTAAAGACTACCCTTTACTGCCTTTAAAACTAGTGATTCACATAAATAGTCAATGTTTCCCTGTGTAAAGGATGGATAAGTCAACAAACATGTAAAATGAAATATGTAAACTACAGTGTGCTTTAAGTGTTCTGGTATAGAATCTACTGTTACAATGCCAAGAAATATCACCTGTACCAAACTTTAGTAAATAGTCAGTAAGTCTTCCAGTTGGAAGAATTACCTAAGGTGAATTTTAAAACAGAAATAAAGATTAGATAATGTCTTGGTTATGACAGTATTGGAAGAGGTTTCCCAGCACAGTCATCTTAATCATTCTCCTTCACACTTGATGTTCTCTCTGCCTAGAAGATTCTTCCTCGAGTTATAAAAATTAAGGCCTGACCTCCTTCATATTTTTATTTAAATTGTTCATCTGTGAGGTCTTCTCTGGCTAATGTATAAAATATTACAACCCACAACAATACATTTTATCTTGTCCCTCTTTATTTTTCTCTTTTTTATATAATATCATATGACATAGTTTGGGTATTTGTCCCCATACAAAGCTCCTACTTTTTCCACGTGATGGGCTTCCCCCTCTTCACTTTCTGCCATGATTGTAAGCTTCCTGAGGCCTCCCTAGAAGCCGAGCAAATGTCAGCACCATGCTTCCTGTAAAGCCTGCAGAACTGTGAGCCAATTAAACCTCTTTTCTTTGTAAATTACCCAGTTCCAGGTATTTCTTTATCACAATGCAAGTATGGCCTAACATTATACCATATACCTTTTACATATTATACAATATATTTTACTTACTCCTCTTGATTTTTGTTATCCTCCTCCACTAAAGTTAAAAGAGTAAGCACAGAAATTTTTGTCTGTTTTGCTACAGTATTCCCAGTGCAGGATGGAACTCACATGGTTCCATATTGTTTGATAATGCAATGCTTATTGAGGACTCACTGTGTGAGAGAGAGAGAGAGAGAGAGTGTGTGTGTGTGTGTGTGTGTGTGTGTGTGTATGTGTGTCTGTTGGGGGTGGGTGGGGATTATTTTAGGCAGATAAGTAGAGGCTGTGGTATGGTAAGTTGTATCAAAGGGTGTATTAACATTTTGGCAATGAGAAAATAAATAAAGGATTTTAATTATGGAAGTGGCATAGTCCATCTTTAGGTTAGAAATATATCTATTGAAACCATTTAGAAATAAATCAGAGGTGTTTTAAGAGAAGGCTTAGACACCAGTTGTTGCTGTTATTTAGGTTATTAAGATAAAAAGTTAATGAGAACTATTGAATTGAGTGTTCATTAAACACTCTTTACCATACCAGTTAAAGCTGACTTCTGATGCTGCCCAAGAAAGGGCTACATTAAAGGAGAAGATATAAACCTATACATTTTTACCTAATATCCTACTATGCCCAAATTACCCATCTTATGTTTAAATGACTTGGTTTAAGAATTCTGAGTAACTAAATCATGAATAATAATTTCAAAATTGTATAATATGTACCATAATATTCAACCCTTGACTATTAAGAATATAGTTAAAATATTTATCTATATGGTAGTCACATGCTTAATTTTCCATCAATCTCTCTCACTCAAGCGTTTCCTCACATTGTACATTCTTTTACTAAGTTTTCACCATTTCTAGAACCACGAGGTTTACAGTGGCTTTTTCCTAAAAATTAAATAGTTCCTGTTTTAGCCTCTTTGTAGCTCTGAACTTTCCAATTTGTTTTGCTTAATGTAATTCACATATAAATGCATTTTCCCCAAAGCGTCTTTTGATGCAGTCTTAACACAGAACATTAATGACTCATGAGATTATTGTGGGCAATAAATTACAAACTAAAATGTAGTTGGGGAAAGAAAATACACTATTTTATAGAAAATAGTGTATAATATATTTGAGATCAAATATTAATGCTCTGTATTGTTTGCTATTGTCATCATGTTTTCCTTAGTAAATTTGAATTTTTATCATAATGTTTTGCTATTGTAGTGCATGTATGCATAATTCAAATCATTTTAAAAGCTTTTGAAGAATATATTGTTTAATTTTGTCCATGTAATAGGAGTAATTAAATGATCTACAATGATGGCTTATGACATTGACACAGGGTTAGGCAAATGGATCAATGGAAGAAGATACACGCCTTTACATATACCTGGAAACTTGGTATTTGACAGAAAATATATTGTAAAATAAATAGATTATTTTTATGAATAGACTATCTGACAAGTGGCTATAGGAGGATTGCCAATTGAGATAAAATAATTTTACTCCATACATACTACATATATCATATGTGATATTTTAGAATTTACAAATGTGACATCTTACTGTATAGTAAGAAAATATTTCTTCAAGACAAAACTGTTGCTAATTGGGCTCCCAGGAATGAAATTGGCCTCCTGCATAGGGGCATGGAAACAAGCTTTTAGCACAGCATTGGACATTGATCCCTGTTTTACTACAAGGTTTGGACTACGCCCTTCCCTAGCCCAGTCTCCATTACGAGAAAAAGGGTAAGGGACAGAACTTTTCCCAACCACAAGCAGAGATGTGGCAAATAATGTCATACCATTCAACTGCAAACACAAACCTTAGACCGCAGCTCCTGGATTATGCCACTGAAATGATTGATGATGGTCTGGCAGAATAAGGCTAGAGCTGAAGTTCTTTATGTTATGTTATCATACGTGCACTGTCCTCTGATGACATGAGGTAAGGCTGGTTCATCCCTGATTATACAGTTTCAAAGCTCCACAGCCAGAAGTTGGGGTTTCTTTAAAAACTCCCCAAGTGTCATGTCTGGTCCTGCTAATAGCTGCGTACTGTCTCAGAGGATGATGAGCAATAGGGGACCTGTCCACCTGCTGCTGATACAGACTCTGAGATTTCCAAAGTCCATGCTACTCCAGGCCTCGGACCAGCACTGCTTCGCCACTTGCCCTTGCCAGATGATATATACTATACCTAGGTAATTAAAGGATTCATCATTTATCTTTTAGACATCACATTGAAAAAATAGTTGCAAGGATATTTTTTTGAAAAGTCACAGTATAGAAGAATATGTGGTTATATGCAAGGAGATGTTGGCAAATAGAGTTTAATAAAATGGAGAGTTAAGCATCTACCCTTTTCTAAGTAAAAATAAATGTTCAGGTAATAATTCCTCAGCTATTGTAGAAATATATCTTAATATGACAAGATGTAAGTAAAATTATACATATAATTGAATTGTTAAAAGAGAAAGCATAAATTTTGGGAAACAGATTTAGCCTTGTATTCATGCTACTAAACATTAATCAAGAATCCTGATGTTTAACTTCCAAAAAATATAAGGAAAAATAGATGAGTGAAAATAAGAATGATGGAATCACACAGATGAATGCACCAGGTTTTCCTTATGCTAGTATACAATAGCAAGCTGGGAAAGACACCATTTTGAACCTATAAATTTAGCTTTGCACTGGAACCTATTACTTGGGGAATTTCACAAGTTTTCATGTATTTATTTAGAATGGCAACTATTTGGAAATAGAATGCAATTTACAAATATGTTCCTCTCCAATCCCACCATATCTGTTATTTTCTACCCCAAACTCACCACATCTGTTTGCCAGGCAAATACTTTCAAGGCCCAGTTGTGCACCTGCAGTCATTAGCATTTGGCAAATGGTACAAAGCTAGTGTGAAATGGAAAATGTCACCTTTATAAATTTATTCTCACTTGGGATTCTTTATTTATTTATTTATTTATTTGAGATGGAGTCTCGTTCTGTTGTCCAGGCTGGAGTTCAGTGGCATGGTCTCAGCTCATTGTAACTTCTGCATTCCAAGTTCAAGCAATTCACCTGCCTCAGCCTCCTGAGTAGCGGGGATTACTGGCATGTGCCACCACACCTGGATAATTTTTGTATTTTTGGTAGAGACAGGGTTTCACCATGTTGGTCAGGCTGGTATTGAAATTCTGACCTCATGATCCGCCCGCCGGCGGCTTCCTAAAGTGCTGGGATTACAGGCGTGAGCCACCGGGCCCGGCCTGCACTTGAAAAATGTATGCAGTTTTATGTCCTATCCCAACAGTGCTCATATTAATCCTATAATGCAAAATGTCTAATTAGAACCAATTTGATAAGCCGTCAGTTATCTGCATTAAACATATGTGTTACTATTCATTGTACAAGTTAACCTATTATTTCCAAGAAAAATCAGAGTCATTAGATCAGAAAGGCTTACTGAAATAGAACTCTGCAAAGCAAAACTAAGGATTTCTATTTTAGAAGAAAACATACATATTATTTCAAAGTAAATGACACATTAATAGACATAATTAGCACTATAAACTATTCAAGAGTCTTGAGAAAATTAATATGAGCATTGAGTTTGAATGTGGTAGATTGCTTCAGAGGCCATCTACATATTCTATTATGAACAGGTTTTAAGCATATTAATGCTTTAAACAGGCTTACGAGGAAATAGATATTCTTTGAAGCAAGAAACTGGAAAATGAATATAAAGTGAGAATCGAACTCCTCAAATTAACAGAGATTTTTTACTAAATACGCTTCCTCCTTTTTGATCCTTGTGACAAATTAGTGACTTACATTAAGAAAAAAATTTTCATCCAAATTTGAGTTCTATAGTAATACCTGGATGCTTCTCAATTTCCTATGTGCTCTCTGCTTTTAGTATTGTACAGGAATTCACAGATCTGATTAATAAGATTTCAACAGAATGGTAAGGTTACAAAAGTGACCAGAATTCTTGTGAGATTATTCATAATTCTATTGATAGTTAATGAATACTATTTTAGCATCTGCACTGCTTTATGACATAATTACTTCAAATATATAGCTATTTATCATTCTCATCAGTCATATAATAACATTCCATTTTGAAACAATGCAATTGCTGTCCATAGGATGTTCAGAATAACGTTCAAATTCATTAGATAAGCTAGCACTTAAGATATTCTACCATCTGTCTTCACTTCCTTTCCTATCTTTTGTTGTAACTTATTCTATTTCTCAAGCATTCAAGCCCCACTCAATTAAATTTTCCTGAAATGTTTGTAGAACAAGTCATAGGGTTTGCTATCTGTCTTGTCCCTTCATCTTCACTTACTTCCTCTCACTAATCCTAAATGATTCAACTCAGCCATATTTCGCGGTATGTTTCATCAGAATCCTCTGATGTTCATTAAATACTTATCTTGTTCCCATTTTACTCTCTGCTTGCTATGTTATGACACTAATCACACCATTGTTAATTTTTTATTTACACATTTCTCTCCACCTGTAGATTTGAAAATATTCAAAGACCAAATCAGAGTTTATTTAACTTTTCACTCCCAATATGTAACACTGTTTTTGGTTTGATGTGTGAATGCTGAATTGTTTTTGAAAAAATGACTCGGTATTATTAAATCAGTTATACAAAAATGCAAATCATGTCAGCAAAAAAGATCAAGCCAATAGAATACTCATTTTAATTGTTTTCTTCCAATCTAAAGTAACAAAGTAGTCCAGTTTATACCAATGCCAGGCTTATTGATTGATTTCTTTGTTATTCATTCATTCATTCAATAAATGCTTATTGATCTCCAGTATACCAATAGTATATTAGTAGTGTAAGAGTCCCTAGGGAAGAGTGATGGGACTGGTCTCACATTTCTCTACCAGAAGTTCCCATTGAATCAGTTACACTGTGTATTATTTTACCATTTTCCTGTAAGCCTCACTTTCCTCTGTTAGAGAGTTGACCTTTCTGAAAATTGGACCATTCTTATTAACAAAGTATCTCTGGACCTCGAATCAAATAGTTTTGTTAATTTATCTTATTCTTTCTCAAGACCCAATTTCTGATCCAGTGAGGCAGCAAGTCTATATATTTTTCATAAATAATCTGATACACCCCCATAAGCACTCAGATAAATGCTTTCAATTATGACTGCTAAAAAAATAGTAGCTGACTAAAATGGAGTAAACACTTGTAGGTGATGGTAAATGGACAGGTAATATTATGTAATATTGGGCAAGTCAATTAATGTTTCCAAGCCTGAATTCATTCTTCTGTAAAATAGAGGGAAATACTTCCTAGAATGTTGATAGAATTAAATAAGTTAATACATATGAAGAGCTTACAATCATTCCTGGCACATAGAAAATGTTTCATAAAGAGTAACTAGCCTGGCGCGGTGGCTCAAGCCTGTAAACCCAGCACTTTGGGAGGCCAAGACGGGCGGATCACGAGGTCAGGAAATCGAGACCATCCTGGCTAACCCGGCGAAACCCGTCTCTACTAAAAAATACAAAAAACTAGCCGGGCGAGGTGGCGGGCGCCTGTAGTCCCAGCTACTTGGGAGGCTGAGGCAGGAGAATGGCGTGAACCCGGGAGGCGGAGCTTGCAGTGAGCTGAGATCCGGCCACTGCACTCCAGCCTGGGCGACAGAGTGAGACTCTGTCTCAAAAAAAAAAAAAAAAAAAAAAAAAGTAACTAATATCACACACACATATTTATATATAAGAATGGGTAAAGAACAAAGGAAATAAATAGAGAAAGCAAACCTAAGAATATATCTATTTTTTGGTATTCTGGCAAAATATTTTGGGCTCAGCTATATATTGACTCTTGATCGCTTCAAAATATCACGATACAAAGGTAGAGTCTTTAATAAACAATCTTCTAAATGTAGTGCTAATTTTACTTTCTTGGGTATTCAAGTTTTGAGCAACTAGAGAGGTGAATGATTACTAAAATTTCAAATAAAATTTTCAACAAGGGTACTTATACTGATAAAAATAAGAAAATTAGGATTGTTTTCAATAAGAAACATTTGTCTAGAAATTAATTTCCCAAAGCTTTAATCAACTGTTTAAAATTTTGCTGAGATCAATGTATCTGGAGAAGAGGTGATAATGACCAGTGCAAAACGTAAGTGTTGGAATGCAAGCAACGATATTAGAAAAGTTTTCACATGTGCACAGAATAGTATATAGGACATGTTTTCAGTTAATTTCTGAAGAGGTTTCCTTAAAACAAATAAGAAATACATATTTTAGTAAATGCTTGTAGTTTTATCTTGCCTTGGCATCTTTTTTTAAAAATAATTTCCACTTTTAGATTCTAGGGGTACACATGCAGGTTTGCTACTGGTTATAGTATGTGATGCTGAGCTTTGGGGTAGGGCTGCTTCTCTTACCCAGGTGGTGAGCATGGCACCCAACACTTCGTTTTTCAATCCTTGCCCCCTCTCTACTTCTCCTGTCTAGCAGTCCTCAGTGTCTATTGTTGCCATCTTCATGTCCATGAGTACCCAATGTTTAGCTTCCAGTTATAAGTGAGAACATCCACATTATTTTTGAATGGAAGTTTGCTTTCTTGTGCCAGAGTCAGGGATCAGTCACCTTTGAGGCAGTTTCCAGTTCCGCACCACCCCACATGGCTCAAGTTGGTGGCCAGAGATAAGAACTTAGAGACATCTCTCCCACTCAGCACACCGGGCTCCCAGCTTTTCTGCTGCTTCCTTTAGTAGGACCATTCAGGCATTTGGTTCCTTCAGAGGGACCATTCGGCCTGTTGACTCTTCTACTCACTTCAAAATTATCATGATACGAGGCAGAGTTTTTAATAAACAGTCTTCTAAATTTAGTGCTAATTGTACTTCTCTTAGGGATTCACTTAAAGTGACCCAAGCCCTAGTCCCTTATCTATACCGCTAGTTGCCACGCTCTCTTCTCTCTCCATCAGCACTCTCTGACCTCTATGTGTAGCATGCTGTGTACCCCCCAGGGTCGGGAAGTACTAACAACTCTTCAACTTTCACACTGTGGTGTGTCATTGAAGCTGTGCCCGCAATCTGACCCCTGACAGCAGGCCCCTGAAGGGACCCACCATGTGGATCCCCTGCTAGTGCTCTTTTGTCTGGCCCTCTGTCAGCAGGGGGATAGTAGCTACCCGCCAGTAGATAGAAAAACTCAAAGAGCTCCATTCAAAACACATATATAGAGCTCATATACAAAAAACTTGCACCATTTTCGTCCTGTTTTATTTTCTAGAGTGTCTGGCTATTACATTATCAAAACCTTTAAAGAAAAATAGAAAGGAATATTCCTATTAAAAAAGTCAAAATTCTCCACCCATTTGGTGAAAAAGGGATGAAACGATTTTTATCAGGGTGGTTAATAAATTCAAATTCTTAACATGTTATTATTAATCATTCCCTGCTTACATTTTTCCTAGGCTTGCTAAAATTATTTAGTTTGTTTAAATATGCTACTAAATTGTGTGCTTAGTTGGCCCTTATGTGCCTTCAAAGTCTACTAGAACTCATTTATGTACCTGCTACATGTCACAAATTAACAGTAAGACTAGTGATCCACATTTTCAGTGTGAAATATGCCACTCCAAAAATCAGTTATAACAGCCAATAATTGGAATTTTTATTGTCATTTTAGATTTATTACAATGCCTAAATATCAGTAAACATTTTAACCATCAAAGTTTAATTTTGTAAAAAAAGAAACAAATTGCACATTTCTTAGATTGGTAAAACAAATAATTTCTGTGTTGGGGCATGCAAAGTTATGTCCTTCAATAAAATGGACTCTTATTTTCTATTATTTGGATAATCTATCATTTTGTAATTTATCTCTAAAAAACATTCTTGGCCGGGCGCAGTGACTCACGCCTGTAATCCCAGCACTTTGGGAGGCTGAGGCGGGCAGATCACGAGGTCAGGAGATCGAGACTATCTTGGCTAACACGGTGAAACTCCATCTCTACTTAAAATACAAAAAACGTAGCCGGGAGTGGTGGCAGGCGCCTGTAGTCCCCGCTACTCAGGAGCTTGAGGCAGGAGAATGGCGTGAACCCGGGAGGTGGAGCTTGCAGTGAGCTTAGATGGTACCCCTGCATGCCAGTTTGGGCAACAGAGGAAGACTCCGCTAGAAAAAAAGAAAGGGGAGAGAGAGAGAGAGAGAGAGAGAGAGATTCCCCAGGATAGAGGAAATAATATTATTATGAAGGAGTTATTCTTAATGTGGTTGAGGATGGAATTGCTATTTAAAAATAAGAAACATCAGTCTGTTGAGGTTTTTATTTACATATTCTCACTTCATTCTAAATTTTTTTTTTTTAAATAATAGACTTTGTTTTTTAGAGCAGTTTCAGGTTCAAAGAAAATTGAGATCTACTCCTTTTTAAATTGTAGAGATACATAAAATTATAATTTTATCCTTGTAAAAAAACTGCCAGAATTATGAAACTCAAGTTAAGGATGAGTGTCTAAAAACATCATATAAATTTACAGGTAACAAATGATTATATTTCTAAGTTTCAACTTAGATTGCATATAAACCGAATTATGAAAACACTTCTAAGTCAACCCTATATATTTTGCATATATGGGCCATCTTAAAAGCAGCTACTTTTTTCCAGTTGAATATTAAGAAAAAGAGGTATCAGCTTTTTTGGCCTCTAATGCACAGGAGAAATATCAACTGACAGTTAAAATTTGTAAATTATTCATCAATATTTAACAATTTAATATAGGGCATGAAATCCAAGGAACTTTTTTATTATTATTAAAATGCTTCTGTGGGTATCAGGAAAATCTTTTAGCAAATGCCACTATCTACTTCAAGTGACATTTACAATCAAAATTACCTAATATTTTTCTACCTACACTATTTATTTAAAATGTTGGAAATTATAACCTTGCTATTCAGTCCCTATCTTTCTGTTTCATAAGCTTAGTAATTTCTCACACTTTAGAAAATTGGAATTTTACTTATGACATATGAAGATTGATTTCTGAAGAGCAATTATTAAAATATTTTCCAAAGACATCTTATACATAATCATTAGAATTGCTGAACTTATTTTGTAGTAACAAAGATATCATATCTATTAAAAGGAGTGAAATAATGTCATATTTATTCTGCAAAAACATTTTCTTTAATAATACGACATGGTAATGCTTATCCAAGACATTGATGGGATTTCTAGTATGGACAAGTTAGCTTTTATGATAGTTGCTGCTTCGTGAAAATACATAGTGTATTTGAATATGCAAATGTATTATATATTGTAAAAGGAAAAATATATATGAGGATGTAGCAGCATTACATTATAAACATCAGGAAATATTTTTGGAAGAAGTAGATTTAAAAATAAATAGTATTCTCACAATCTGAATTAGTAGAAAGGCCTTGTAAGACAGGACAAAATGCAACATTCATGTAAATGTAGAATTGTGAAAATATTTAAGAAACAAAAATATCTTACTGGCTGAAACAGTGTTAATTATTTACATTTGTTTTTCTCTGTTCTATCTGTTCTATCTTTCCCAGAGCAACTAATGTAAACACCCTGTTGTATCAATATTATTGCCTGTTTTTTAATCAATTTACCCCAATTTTGGGAAAGGAGTGCTGAGAAATGAGAGTCTGGGGCGGTAAGTATGTTTATTTTTACTGATGGGCAATAGCTGATGAAATAATTCCTCAAATTGACAGGAAATTCAGAACTGATAGTTCTCAGGACCTAGTCAGCCGCCTTGTGATGTCTCCTTTGTTGCATTGATAAGGGAAATAAATGGTAAACAAGACTTACAAACTTCATGGCTTGGGGATTTTGAAGAATGACATATGAGCTGAGTCACATTATTGTATCAGCATTTGTTACCTTTCAAGGTCCAAATACTGACCAATGGCAATGATAGCTCGAGATTGCTGAAGTCTCTGAGGAAACCCAGCAAATAGCAAACTTCTTTTCCACCTGGGTTCTATACAAAGTAAGAAACAAGGGCCGGGCGTGGTGGCTCACGCCTGTAATCCCAGCAATTTGGGAGGCCGAGGCAGGTGAATCACCTGAGGTCAGGAGTTCGAGACCAGCCTGACCAAAACGGAGAAACCTTATCTCTACTAAAAATACAAAATTAGCTGGATGTGGTGGTGCATTCCTGTAATCACAGCTACTCAGGAGGCTGAGGCAGGAGACTTGTTTGAACCTGGGAGGCGGAGGTTGTGGTGAGCTGAGATTGCGCCATTGCGCTCCAGCCTGGACAACAAGAGCGAAACTTTGTCTAAAAGTAAAAATAAATAAATAAATAAATAAAATAAAATAAATAAGGAAAAGTAATAAAGTAAATACAGAATAAAATACATGTATAGTTTTATTGTGGAAAAGTCTAGGTTAGAGGAGATGGAGTTTATGTTCAGGTAGCAGGTTTCCTAATACTGAATCCCAGACTTATACAGAAGGGCACACATCAAGTCATGCTGGCCTGGGATAAGCCTTTCTACCTGGAAGGGCTACAGCAGAGGGACAGAGGAAATCTCAACCTGCCTTTAGGTAAATGATTCCAGACAGAGAGGAGGAGGTGGACAGAGCATGCTCTATCTTTTCTTCTCAAATGTACCAGTGACTTAAGGAATGCCAAGTCCTCTGGGCAGAAAGGCCAAGAGAGTTATACAAATGGAACTCTCTTCATAGGAAATAAAATGCAAATGGGGAAAACACATTCCATCCCACAGAGGCATTAAATATTTAAGCACAATTAGTGGAGAAGGAGATTAGAGAACTTACTGATCATCTCATTTCCCAGGCTCTGTAGTGAGTGTGTTAAGTATAATTATTTAATTCCATTAAAACATACAGGGTAATTAAAAAAATGTTGTCTAATTATAGATGAAGAAGCTGAGAATAAATGAAACTAAATGAATCCTCCAAAATCACAGTGAATAAATTACCCTCCAGGTAGGATGGACAAGTTTTATATAGCATGATTCCACCAAATGAATTCATATTTTAGCCTTTCTTAAACAAATTCAAAATCTAGAATAGGAGATCACTCTTATTGTAGGCTTTATTAGTGACATCATTTTAATATTCAGTGATAATCTATCAGTTTTAAAGCAAATTTGAACATTCAGTAATCAACATGGACAAATTCAATTAATAAGAGATACCTTTTCACATTTTCTTGAGAAATATGTGCTTGACCATTAAACAAAAGGATGATTAATGAGCAGAGTCATGTTCTAGAAAAATCTTGGTGATTTTTCATCAGAAATCAAGAAGCTATAGAGAAATTAAGGACAAAGCATATTTTATGCTAGCAATAATTGTCAAAGATAGTGATATGGCCTTCTTTTTAATGCCAAGTTTTAAGTACATGCTTTTATAAAGTCTAAAATTGCCTTATTCTAGTATTGATACAGTTCAGGGACTTATTAGCAGAATTTCAAATTTATGGTTGTATCAGTGCCTTATTTGAAAGTTTTTTTCATCTACTCACATTCTGCTACTCTAATTACGGCTTCTATGCAGAGTATTATGCTTTCTGCCATTGTCACTTGCATTTGCCTCTAATTGTAAGTATACATTTTGAAACATATTTATAGTTCTTAAAATTAGATAGTAATTATCAAATAAGGGTTCTCACTAGAGTTATTTTATAAACAATGTCTGACTTGCTATCTATGCAGTAAAATTAATATAAAAGATTTTCTTAAATTTTATTTAACTAAATTTAACTAAATTATGGTGTTAACTGAAGTAATCATCAAATAAAAACAGATGACATATTCACTTTTATGGTAAATGCATTTTGAAAATATACATTTGAGGAAGGTTGGTAAGGTGGGATGTGTGAAATGTGATTGAAAATATGCTTGTTACTAGATTATAGTATATAAAACATATGCTTCTGAAAATTTGGGCTTAATCTAACTTCAGCATAATATACAAACACATCAGTAGTATTTAATAAAGAAAGTTTATTTCTAATCAATATATTTCTATAATATAATTTAAAAGGTAAAATGGAGAAGACTTCCACTTCATCAAATCGAACTGAATTCTCAGTTTTAATTTTACTGGACGTTTGAAGGTTGGATGTAGCTGATCATTTTAAAAGTTATCTGGGAATTGTGGTGTACTCCTGTAGTCCCAGCTATTTGTGAGGCTGAAGCAAGGGGATCACTTGAGTCCAGGAGTTCAAAGCTGGAGTGAGCTGTGACTGTGCCACTGCACTCCAACCTGGGTTACAGAGCCAGACCCCATCTCTAAAAACATAAAAATACATAGTAAAATTCAATTAAAATAGTTCTGCTTTTAGCATTGTATTTGTTTGGGGGATTTTTTTTGTTTCGTTTATTCACTCCTGTGTTTATTCTACATAAGACTTTATTTATAAAATTAGGTTTTCTTAATTTTAATTTTTTTCTGATTTTTGTGACTTCACTTTTTATTTTTTGTCCAATTCAGATTTATCGGTGTTATAGACTGAATGTTGTTGGCCCTTCCAAATACATAGGCTGAAGCCCTATTTCCCAATGTGATGGAATTCAGAGGTGCACTCTTGGGTTTTAGTTACGTTTAGATGAGATCATGATGCTGGGGGCCACATGGTGGGATTAATTTTTCTATAAGAAGATGGAAAGAGACTAGAGCGCGCGCTCTCTCTCTCTCTCTCTGTCTCTCTGTCTCTCTCTCTTTCTGTTATGTGAGACACAGTGAGAAGGCAGACAACAACCCGGGAAATGGGACCTTACCAAAGTCTGACTATACCGGCACCGTGCTTTCAGACATACTGTTTCTAACCAAAAAAAAAAAAATTCTCCAGCACTTTGGGAGGCTGATGCGGGTGGATTCCCTGAGGTCAAGAGTTCGCCACCAACCTGGGCAACACGGTGAAACCCCGTCTCTACTAAAACACACACAAAAAATGTAGCCAGGTGTGGTGGTGGGCGTCTGCAGTCCCAGCTACTCGGGAGGCTGTGGCAGGAGAATCGCTTCAACCCGGGAGGTGGAGGTTACAGTGAACCTAGATCACACCACTGCATTCCAGCCTGGATGACAAAGTGAGACTACTTCTCAAAAAAAAAAAGAAAAAAAAAAAAAAAAAGAAAAAAAAGAAATTCTATTGTTTAAGCTACCCAGTCTATGATATTTTGTTATGGCAGCCCATGCTAATATAATAATATTACTTTGTGTCCTTCATTATGTTTTCAATGTCTTTCAGCTTACTTGAATTAGTACATTACAGTTGTAACCTGAATAATGGGAATGTCTTTCTTATATTCTTTCACCTGTGTTAAGAATATTATTATGATTCTTAAGATTGAGTCTTAATACTTTTATATTGCTTTTTTATGAGATTTGTCCAAAAGTCTTTAAAAGGTTTAGTTTAGATGGCTTTTCTAGCTTCACAAATATCCTCTTCTGTTGTTTTCATGTGACATCCATGGTGCTTTGTTTTCTGAGATTTTCATACCTTATTCTCCCCCCATTTTCATTTAGACTCTCTCTTTCCTTTACCTCTACTGTAACTATCTTACTTTACTGTGATTACTCCTGCAGAAGTCTCTCCTCGGTGTGAAAAACTGTCTGGGAAGATATATCTAGAAACTAAGTTTATAGGCACTTCCTTAATGCTCAGGAATTTACTGCAATAATAAGAATAATAATGATAATAAAAATAATAACTTGTACTTACCCACTAATGCAGTCTACAGAATTCCTGCCAATTTCACTCATTGCTCTTGAATTTGCTTGCCATGTTTACTAGTGCCGCTTACTTGGCTATTTTGAGATTTTCTCTCGCTCTCTCTCTCTTTTAATCTTAGAGTTAGATTTTATTTTGTAGATCTGGTTTCAATTTGCTTTCTTTTTATTTTTTCTCTTGACTTTTATTTTACGTTCAGGGGGTATATTTTCAGGTTTCTTGCATGGGTAAGTTGCATGTCACTGAGGACTGGTTTATGAATGATCACATCACCCAGATAGTAAGCATAGTACCCACAGCATATATAATGTAATGATACATATATTCATGCATACATATATATGTTACATATAATATACACTTCATTTTTACATGTAATTGTGAAAGAAACCGTATACATTTGGGGAATTAAATCATTGTAACATCTAATTTTGTGAATTTGCTTTGTTTAGAAAATATCATAGAACTTAAACAATAATAATACAAAAAAAGAAAAATCTTGTCTTCTATTGGTACAGATACCAAAATGCAGTATATATTCCTCTACAGGTTATCACAATGTCAGAGAATTAGAGATCAACAAATAATCCTCTCTACAATATTATATTTTTTGAATGCTAAAAGTGTTTAATCTTAATAAAATAGGCAGATCGAAGTGAAGGAAGAATTCAAAAACATCATATTTATCATGTTTAAAAATCATTTATATGTAACAAATTAAATATTGATGGCTAAGTCCATCTCAAAAATTGTGCTACCTACTTATATAACCTGCCTCTCTAAACTATTTTTTTAAGTAGACAAACATCAGTATTAATAAAAATAAGGATATTCCTATATTTGTAGCTTCAATATGATGAGACATCAAGTTCATTCAGAAGTAGATTAATTCATTCAAAGAGAATTAGTCATTTCCATGAATAATTTACTCAGGCTGCTTTTAAAACCATTCAGGACATAAGTTTGCCTCTCTTGTAATCTACCAAAATGAATATGTCTTAGGATTTAAAGCAAATATATCTTACTTTTATTAGTCAGAGAAGACACAAAGATATGCCATCTACTTACTTCTGTGTAGACTAATGAGTTTTATTTCTTAAATAAGTAATCAATACCACATATTAAATTCTGTTCAGCCTGTCTGATGAAAATCAAGTAGTGCTGTTCAAATTATTTGGTCCTCTTTATCTCAAAAAGTCATTTTCTATAATAGAAAAGACTTTCATGAACACATATTTCTAGTGCTGACTATGAGATTATCATCATGAATGATATGGTATAAGATTTAGATAGAGCCATAACTCAGCGATAATGTTTTTCTTCTATTTGGCAATTGATGAATTGTAGCCTGATTTTTTTAGGTTAATGGCCAATACATTAGTACTGTAAACATTTCAATGCTATCCCCCTTCATATTTTTAATCTATGAAATTGCCTATTAATAATCATTTATATCTGTCAGCAAAGTAATCAATGCTGGTTAATGTAATGTTAAAGTTGACATTAATCACTTTTTTGGAGACAACATCTTTCTATCCCAGCTTAGAATTATAATTGTAATGTAATACTTATTTAGTCAGCATATTAATATCAGCTTCTATATCCATGCCATATCTAATTTTACTTTTCTTCCAAATAAGCTGAGAAGGCAATGTCTATAAATCCAATGTCTAAAAGCCACATCTGTTGAAATTACAAGTTGTTAAAGAAAAGCTTGGCTGATCATGCAGATTAATCATGTATAGAGAAGGTAAAGCACACTGCATGTGCACCTGCCAATAATTGCATAGCACTTGCTCATGGTCCACTTGTTATTTATGGACGTTTTCCTGTGCAATTTCAAATAACTTTCAAGCTAACACTACCTGTGTACATCAAAATTTATTGTAGGTGCAACCTTGTAGCCCATTGCAAAAGTTAGAAATAGAGAAAAAAAGAAACACTTAGAATGCCGCAGACAAGTTCTCTTTTCCTGACACTGTCAGAATAGCCTATTTTGTGCTTTTCATTAACTTCCAAGAGACATTTTTCTCATGAAGTATAGAACTAATGATGCAGAGAAGCTTAAGTCTTCATTTAAAGGCCCATAGATGCAATGAATCAAGATCATTAAAATGACTGGTCTGATTTGTGAAATAGAAAGTAGTACATATTCCTGACATTCAGCAGAATCGTCTCAGAAAAAATCACTGAAAAATACTTGTTAAATGTAATTTAGTTAAAAAATACCCAACACATAAGAGAAAGTCAATATACATATTTTCATAAAATTATTTGATTTTAGGAAGAAAAGTTTTCAAATGTTTAAAATTGATAGAATCAAAGTTAGAATATACTTTTATAGATATAGAAGGCCTAATAGGGATTAATAAAAGAACGCTGCAGACAGATAGATTTTAGCCCAGTGTGAACAAGAATTCTTTACTTCTATTGCCGTAAAACAGATTAGCTGCTGTCTTCCTTCATAAAAACAAGTCGAGAGTGGTGGCTCACGCTTGTAATCCCAGCACTTTAGGAGGCCGAGGCGAGTGGATCACAAGGTCAGGAGATCGAGACCATCCTGGCTAACACAGTGAAACCCTGTCTCTACTATAAAATAGAAAAAATTAGCCGGACGTGGTGGTGGGAGCCTGTAGTCCCAGCTACTCAGGAGGCTGAGGCAGGAGAATGGCGTGAACGCGGGAGGCAGAGCTTGCAGTGAGCCGAGATTGCACCACTGCACTCCAGCCTGGGCGACAGAGCAAGACTCTGTCTCTAAATAAATAAATGAATAAATAAATAAAATAAAGAAATGTAAAAACATAAGTGGCAAGGTAGCCATCAATTGTAAATCATATGTACATGATTCCTGAGTTGGTGGAGGTAGATGGGATTATTGATCAGATCCAATTTGCTTTCCAGACTCTTTGAGTTTTACATTGTCCATATGGCTGAATCATTATATCCTCATCCCTAAAGTAAGATGCCATCAAAACATTTACTATAACTAGTGTGAGGCATAGTGATGTGAAAGGTAAGAACTTAACTTCTGGGCCCTCACTCTTTGATGCCAGTGTGAGCTCTACAACTTACTAACTCTGACATTGAACAGATAATTTAATATTTCTAGGTCTCTTAATTTCCCCAATTTCCCCAACAACAAATTGGGTAGGATAGGACCTACTCATTAAATTTATGAAAACCAGTGAAGTGTTATATGTAAAATATTTAGCACATTCTAAATAGAAAACGAATGTTCCTAATCATTAACATTCAATTTTGAAAAACATTAATTTGGCTCATTGCATCCCCCAAAAAAATCAGTTTTGAAGTCACAATTTTCAATTGAGTCCTGTATTAAATATTCCACTAAATTTATAATCTCTCTGTTTCTTTGTTTTTTATTTTAATTTTAGTTTTTTTTTAAGACAGAATCTCACTCTATTGCTCAGGCTGGAGTTCAGTGACGCAACCTTGGCTCAATGCAGCCTCCACCTCCCAGGTTCAAGCGATTCTCCTTCCTCAGTTTCTCAAGTAGCTGGGAACACAGGCATGCGCTATCATGCCCAGCTAATTTTTTTTTTTTTTTTTTTTTTTTTTTTTTTTTTTTTTTTTTTTTTTTAGTAGAGACTGGGTTTCACCAAGTTGACCAGGCTGGTCTCAAACTCCTGACCTCAGGTGATCCACCTGCCTCAACTTCCCAAAGTGCTGGGATTACCGGCGTGAGACACTGTGCCTAGTGCTCTCTGTTTCTTTAATTGAAAAACATTTTCAAAGACTTATCTGTAGTCTCTCTTTCCATTTCCTGTGTTTTTTTTGCTTCTATTCCCACCACACTACTAAGGTTGCTTTTGTGAAAGTAAGAAGTCGCCTCACACATTGATGAATCCAATGGCCGTGTCTTCATTCTTTTCCCACTTGATTTCACAGGAGCATTTCCCAAAGTTGAATACTCAATCTTTCATGACATATTATTTTGGGGGATTTCTATTACATCATATTCAGAAGAGTTGCTTATGGTTCTCACTTTTAAGTCTTTACTGGCTCATTCTAATCCACCCTAAATTTTGAAGTGTCTTGGGGCTGGTTCACCCTTGGACTCTAACTGTGCTTTCTATAAGGTATCTTGTGACATGGGCTTTAATATTTTCATAATGCCTAGGTCTGCATCCCTATTTTTGATTTCTCTCTGAGTTTAAAATTAACATGTGGTTTTGTCATTACGATTTGGCTACCTATAAAGGCATCCTAGACTAATGCAAACAATAAATTATTGATTTTCACCATCAAGTCAGATTCCCTACTATTCACTGTTATAAATATTCAATATCTACTCATTTTCACACCCCAAATTATTAGGTCTATAATTTCTTCTCTTTTACCAGTATCCTGTATCTAAACCATCATAAAGAATTATTAGTCTTACTATGAAATTTTAATAATGCATTAACTTTCTTAATTTTTTAGATATCTTCATGAATATAGATTATATTTTCTGAAGACAGCCACAACAATATCTGTCACCTTACATGTTCTGCTTAAAATATGACTCTGACACCTCTTCCATTGAACAGTAGTACCTACTTTTTGTATTGAAATTTTATATAATGTAATGGCTGCCTCTACCAATAGAGTGTGGCACATGTAGCCCTAAGTAATCTTCAAAACTAGTTCATAAAAATGCTATGCATTATATTTTGTTCTTTTAAGACATTTGCTTTTGGAATCCAGTCACCATGCTCTGAGGAAGTCCAAGCATCCATACAGCCAGCCAGTGTTGTTGCTTTCCAACCAAAAGTCCCAGCTAAGGTCCCAGTCAGCTGCAATCCACACGAATGCAGGAACCTTTAGATGATTCCAGTTCTCAGCCATTGAGTCATCTTGAGCCTTGGAATCATGCTTAACTGAAGTCTCACTGTGGGACAGAGAAAAACGAAGACCACTATATGTTTTGAGAATTCTTGACCCACAGAGTAAGTGAGCATATTTATAATCATTTTTGTTTTGAGCCACTGAGCTTATGGTGGATTATCACATAGTAATGGAAAACAAAACACTTAGATAAAGCGAGCTCATTTCTCACTTAAAATACTGTAATTTTTTTTTAATCATGTCTCCCTTCCTTTATTTGACTACATACAATCTGTCCTGGATGAAACAAAGGGAGTAATTACTTAATACCTCAACATTATATTATAACATGTCAAATACATGAAAATATGCAGAATTATAAAGTGAATAACCATATGCACATCACCTGGAGTCTATAATTTATTTATACTTGCTTTATCATTTATCTGTCCATAGATCCATCTGTCAATCCATCTTTTTGTAAAAAAGAAATGTATTTCAAAGGACATTGCATATATCAGTATTTTATTTTACAAATACTTCAGCATATCTATAATTATAGTTATATATATATACACACATATATATAAAATGTACTTATAATGAAGTTCAAGAATCTAATATATACTATGCAGTGAGACTGTATACATACATCTATGTTGCTCAAAATCCTAATAAAATACATGATTGTACTGTCAACTCTATCTTCCCTTCACAGTACAGATGCTCCTCAGCTTAAAATAAGATTACATTCTAATAAACCCATCATACGTTGAAAATATTGTCAAGTTAAAATTGTACTGAATACATTTAATACATTTAACCTGCCAAACATTACAGCTTAGACTAGTCTACTTTAAATATGCTCAGAACACTTATATTAGCCTGCAGTTAGGTAAAATCATCCAACACAAAGCCTATTTTATAATAAAGTGTTGATTTCCTCATGTAATTTATTGAATACTGAACTGAATGCGTATCCCTTTTGCACCATATTAAAGTAAAAAAACAAAAACAAAAACAAATAAAAAAAAAAACGTAAATTCAACCGTCCTAAGTAGGAGACCATCTACATATGAACACATTCACTACCTCAGAGGCATCAATATTCTAGTTCATTCCACCACAAAATTCTTTTGTCTATAATTTAAATAAAAGTCTGTAGTGTGTACACTGGAAAGTAGACATCTCTCAATGTATTATTGTTATCAATTCCCCATGTTCTTTACCTATAGATGTTTATTTTTATTGTTGAGAACATTATATTATAGAAATATAGCACAATTTGTTATTCTCCAATAGCTAGACATCCAACATTTCCCCAATAAATATATTAGTGCTCATTTTTTATACATGTCCTTTATTAGATTGAGAAGTGTTCTGCTCACTAAGCACTTTTATCCTGTGACTGAAATTTTTTCAAATGTATTTTCTGTATTTGTTGAAATTACTCTTTGTCCTGTTAAAATAACAACTTCTTTTAAGAACGTTAAATCCACCTTTTTCTACTGGGATAAACCTCACTTGGTCATGGTAAATTATCTTAGAGTATTTGGGTGGGTTTTATTTGACGATTTTTTTTTTACTGTTCATAACTTTCTGTGAGAAAATTTGTCCTATAATTTTCTTTGAGTGTGTGATCTTTCTCTCTCTCTCTCTCTTTTTTTTTTTTTTTTTTTTTTTTTGAGACGTAGTCTCCCTCTGTCGCCCAGGCTGGAGTGCAGCGGCGCGATATCGGCTCACTACAAGCTCCGCCTCCTGGGTTCACGCCATTCTCCTGCCTCCGCCTCCTGAGCAGCTGGGACTAAAGGCCCCCACCACCACGCCCGTCTAAGTTTTTTGTATTTTAAGTAGAGAGAGGGTTTCACCGTGTTAGCCAGGATGGTCTCCAACTCCTGACCTCGTGATCCACCTGCCTCGGCCTCCCACTCCCAAAGTGCTGGGATTACAGGTGTGAGCAACCGCGCCCGGCCTGATGTTTCTCTTTCTTGTAATGTGTTGGCATCAGAAAGAGGATGGAAATATTTTCTCTTCCATTATTTTTAAGACTTTATTTAAAATCAGATTAATTCTTCCCCAAAATATAGTAGCAAAAGCAACGGGGAATATAATTTTTTTAATAAAAGTATATTTTGCCAGGCGCGGTGGCTCAAGCCTGTAATCCCAGCACTTTGGGAGGCCAAGACGGGCGGATCACAAGGTCAGGAAATCGAGACCATCCTGGCTAACCAGGTGAAACCCCGTCTCTACTAAAAAATACAAAAAACTAGCCGGGCGAGGTGGCGGGCGCCTGTAGTCCCAGCTACTCGGGAGGCTGAGGAAGGAGAATGATGTGAACCCGGGAGGCGGAGCTTGCAGTGAGCTGAGATCCGGCCACTGCACTCCAGCCTGGGCGACAGAACAAGACTCCGTCTCAAAAAAAAAAAAAAAAAAAAAGTGTATTTTATTTCTTGAATAGATACAGTACTATAAGCACATTTGGTCTTATGTCATGTTTTATAAGCAACATCATTCAAGAAATTTCTCCATTGCATCTATAAATACAAAGTTGCTCATTTCAACATTAATATAATTTAATGTCAACATGTATAAAATCTGTAGCTATAATAATCTCAACATTTATACACTCTGAAATAATATAGTTACCATTCTTCTTTTATTCCCAATATTTGCTATTTATGTCTTATTTTCCAATCAGATAGTTAGCTCAATATTTTTAAATCTTTTCAAAACGTAGCCTAAAATATCATTTTCATGTTCTCTAAATTGTATTTATATTTTAGTATATCTTTTTCAGCCTTGTCTTTATTATTTATATCTTATTTGAATTAATTTATATTTTCTAGACTATAAAGTAGGAGTTTATTTACTTTTTAAATTTATTTTTCCCAATATTAGAATTTAAAGCTTTAATGTTTTATTTAAACACAATTTTATCCCTAATTTTTGACATGCTGAATTTTTATTACAATTCATTTGAATTTTTAGACAATTCAATTCAAATTATTACGATTTATTTCATCTATATTCTAATTTTGTTTCTGATTTAGCCTTTGACCTAATAACTATTTGGAAGCATGCAGTTTAATTCCCAAACATTTGGGTGGTTTCTGGGCTTCCTCATTTTATTTTCTTCCATCTTCATTGCATTGTGGTAAAAAAAAAATCAGTCTGTAACATTTTATACTGCATTAATTTATCAAAATTTGTTGCCCAAGCATATGATTTAAATCAGTAAAATTATCACATATTCTAAAAAATGTGTGTCTTAGAGTCAATAATAATCGTCTGTAAACCATTAATACGATTTATTCAGGGAAGTTGATAGTTGGTTCATATCTCTTAGGACCTACTAATTTTTGGATCTACTTTTCTAATCAGTTACTCTTAATGGTTTACTGTATTTTCCAATTATAAAGTTGTAGTTATTCCATGAATATTAAGCATTGTACATTTGTGTATGGTATTTGTTCCTGAAGAATTATCAATTTATTATCATAAAGTTGGGTGTCCACAGCAGCACTTCATTGTGAAAGGAAAGTTGTATATATCAGGTGGGCACAAGTAGACCCTGAAGGCACAAATAAGTTGTATGAAGAAGTGGGTCAAATGCCCATGGTCCCTACTTTTGCCACACTGCCTTTTCTCTCCCAGCCTGCAACTATGACTTCATGGGGAGCTGTTCTATGATCAATACTTGATTGAGGAAAGAACACTTGGATCTGGTTTACAGATGGTTCGACATCAAATCCTGGCACCACCCAGAAATGGACAATTGTGGGAAGACACCCCTTTCTGGGAGAACCTTGAAGGATAATGGTGAAGGAAAATTCTCTTAGTGGGCAGAATTTTGAACGGTGCACCTGGTTGTTCATTGTGCTTTGAAAGAGAAATGTTCAAACTTGCGATTATGTACTGATTCATGGGATTAAAAACAATTGTTGGAAGGGTAACAGGACTTGGAAGGAACACAATTGAAAAAAAAAAAAGATGATGAGAAAATCTGGGAAGAGGTATGTGGATAGACTTCTTTAAATGGAAAGAAAAAAATAAAGATATCTGTGTCTCATATGAATGCTCAAAAAACGTGACCTCAGCAGAGTGCGTTTCTACCAAAGTGGATAGACTGACTTGTTCTATGGATTCCAGTCAACCTCTTTCCAAGCCACCCTTGTCACCATGCAATGGGCTCATGAACAAAGTGGCCATAATGGTGGGGTAGAGGTTATATATGGGATCAGTAACGTGGACTTCTGCTGAACAAGACCAACCTAGCTATGATTACTGCTCAGTGGCCACTCTGCCAGCGGCAGAGAACAATGTTGAGTCCCTAATACCACACCATTCCCTGAGGTAATCAGCCAGCTACATGGTTGCAGGTTGGTTATATTGGACTCCTTTCACAATGAAAGAGGTGGTGTCTGGTACTTACCATAATAGATACTTATTCTGGATATGAATTTACCTCTCCTGCACACAATGCTTCTGCCTAAACTATAATTCACACATGCATATAATATGGCTATGAATGGTCATGGTATTCCACACAGCACTGCTTCTGATTAAGGAAATCAGTTTACAGCAAAAACGGTAGCAATGGGCCTAAGCTCATGAAATTCACGGTCTTACTAAGTTTCCTACCATCATGCAGCAGGTGATTTGACAGTGTGGTGGAATCGCCTTTGAAGACCCTGTTATAGTTCCAGCTACATATACCTTGTATAGCTACAGCAAGGTTCGCTAGGGTGCTGTATTTGCTATCAATCAGTGCTCAGTATTTGGTGCTATTTCTCCCATAGCCAAGATTCACAGGACGAGGAATCAAAGCATTCAAATGGGAGCAGCACCACTCATCATTACCCCTACTGATCCATTAGCAAAATGTTTGTTTCTGTTCCTATGATCTTATACTCTGCTGGATTGCAGATCTTAGTTCCAAAGGAAGGAATGTTTTCATCAGGAGATACAGCAATGATTTTTACTAAGTGTAAAATTATAACTGCCATTAGACCACTTTGGTCTCCCTCACCTCTGAATCAACAGGTAAAGAAGGAAGTTAATACACTGGTTGGGTGACTGATGCTGACTACCAATGGGAAATTTGGACTGCTACCCCACAGTGAAGGTGAAAAGGCTATGTCTGGAATACAAAACGTTCTCTATGTTGCCTTTTAAGATTACTGGGCCCTGTGCTTAAACAAAAAGCAAAACCAACCAAACAACCAAACAAACAAAAAAACCCTACAACAATCTAATTCAGGCAGAATGGCTAATGGTCAAATCCTTCAGGAATCAAAGCTTGAGTCACTCCACCAGAAAAAAAAACATTGTGAGCAGCTGAGATGCTTCCTGTAGGTGAAGGGAATGCTGAAATCGCTACTGGAAGAAAGTAGTTATGAGTACCAGCTATGAACATGTGACCAGTTACAGAAGAAAGGACTGTAATTACTTCCTTATTTCCTCCTTATTTTGTTATGAATGCTTGTGTTTAACATGTATCGTTTTCTTCTCTCTCTTCTTATTATGTAGCATAAGAGGTATTGACTTGTATCATAGTATTAACTATTGTTAATTTTCCTAGTATTTAAGTTATAGTATGACTATATATATATTCATAGTATTTAAGTTTTGAGATATCGAGGAGAAGAGTAAACATCATCCAAGAACTTCACATTCTCTGGGAATGGTTTACTGCATTTTAAGTTGTACAAGAGAGTTGTATCATGTTAGGGAGAAGTTTGACCTTTTTATTGTCTTTATTTGGAGATGATGTATGATTTAAGATGTGTATGGGTGCAAATTTAACAAGAAGTAGACTTGCAATGCTCTATTTTATGTGTAACTTCCTGAGCCATAGGGTAAGCAGATATTTGGCCAAATAGTCTGGGTGTTTTTGTGAGAGATTAACATTTAAGTTATTGAAATTTGGGTAAAATAGATTTAGATTGTCCTCTATTCGTGTGGTTGGGCCTCATCTAGTCAGTCGAAGGCCTGAATATACCAAAAACACTGGCCTCTTCTGAGCAAAAGAGAACTATCCAACAGGCTACCTATGGTTCTTCCTGGTTGTATAGCAAACTGCCTTTCGATTCAAAACAGAGGACTGGCGCTCCTCATTCCCCTGCTGCTGGCCTTCTGACTGCCCAGCAGCATTGGCTTTCCTGGGCTGCTGGCTGCTTGGCCTTTGGTTGGAAGGGCAGCATTGGCTCCCTTGACGCTGCTGGCCCAAAATGTAGATTTTGGACTTGCCATAACTTGAACAAACTCCCTAAATAAATGTTACACACATACACACACACACACAAACACATTCACACATGCACACAAACCCTATTAGTTCTGTTTCTCTGGAAAATCCTGACAAATACAAACATATTTTCCATTGCTGATAGAAGCGTATTATATTTTCCAATTTTGCATGTGAGAAGTTGTAATTGATCTATGTATATTCATGTTTGCTACATTTTTTGTTGAATTACCCATTTATTATTAATATCCTTTATTACATCTTGTAATATTCTTTATCTACCTTATCTAACACTGATACAGGCACTGTAGTCATATTATTTCTATCGATTATGCTTCACAACTTTTTCAACCACTATTTCAGCTTATCTGAGACTTCTTGAGCAAATAAGACTCTGTAATAGCATGTAATTGTATTTTTTAATCTATTCAGACATTCACAACCCTCAAATTGGAATATTTAGTCTAATAACATTTTGTGTCATTATCAATATAGTTAGATTCTGGTGTAACCTTTTATTATTTAAGTTTTGGTCTCTGTTTTATTCCTGTTGCAGCATTCCTGCCTTCTTTTATAATAAAACAGTTTTTGAATATAATTTAAATTAGTCCACTGACTTTTAAGATATTCCTGCTTGCATCACTTATCTTTTCCTAAATTTTTAGATAATTGACATAGGGATCACAATACACATTTTCAACTCCATGCAATTTATCAAGAGTTAATAATTTAACATTTTGCATAAAATGTACAACTATTGGATAAAACAGCTTTTTATTTATATATTATATATTTTATTTCTACATTATATATTTTATTTATTATAATAGCTTCCTTTTTTTATGTTTTAGTTGTCATATGTATCATGCATATCTACATTATAAACCAGTTAAATCGTAAATTGTATTCAAATAAATAAAGATAAAAATATTTTTTTAATATTAACCCACATATTTACTATTATTGATGCTCTTCTTTTCTTCCTATCAGAGTATCTATCTGGTATCATTTCCCCTTAACCTGAAAAGATTTAATTTTTATGTGGTACAGTTCCAGAATGCTCTGAAAGTATATTAATTTACCTTTATTCTTGATAGAAGTTTTTATATAATGTGTGTGTGTGTGTGTATATATATATATATATATATAAAATCTATTCTTTTTGTTGGTTATCGTTTCTGTGTCAAATTATTGGCCCCTCAATGTAAAGTGTCATTTTTTAATGTGTGTTTCAATACTTTTCTTTTCCTTTTTCTTGTATCTTTGAATAACTGTGATGTGTTTAGATGTGATATTCTTCTTGTTTTTCATACACGGTATTCACTGAGCTTTTTAAGCTTCTAAATCTATATCTTTCAACAAATTTGGAAAATGTTGGACCATTATTTCTTAAAATATTTTCTGTTCTAACATTTCTTAATTCTAATTAGCTAGATTCTGGAATATTCACACTTTATATGTGTTTGTGTGTACATGTATAAATATATATGTATGTATATGTGTCACAAGTCATGCTGTAGTACTTATTTTCCAACCTTTTTGTTCTTTATATTGTACTGATTAATTTCCAATGATTTATCTTCAAGTCCACTGATTATTCTTTCATCTTTCTGTTGTTAATTCCATCCAGCTGAATTTTTCATTTACCATTGTTTTTTAGTTCTAGAATTTCCCTTTTTTGGTTTCTGTGTCTCTGCTGATACTTTCAATCTTTTCATTCCTTCATAGTAGGTTTTTCTTTACATTCTTGAGCATAGTTATAATGGCTGCTTTAAAATGCTCGGCAGATAATTCTGTCATTTGGGGTTTCCTGGGGGTATGTCTGTGTTAATTTCCTCTTCATTATAAAAATGGGTGATATTTTCTCATTTCACTATATTCTAAAAAATTATATTGCATTCTTCATCTCATAAATTACATAGATACTCTGGATTCTGTTATATAGTAATGAAGGGTATTGATTTTGTTTTTTGTACGCACTAAAGTTGGCTAAACACAAACTGCAAATTTTGACTACTGCCTGGTCATCAATATCTGAAACTTCAGTTCATATTATTAGCTTTAGCTGGACTCCTTGGAATACTCTTCATGTGCAAGCATGTTTCAGACATCAGCTATCAGCCAAAGATTTGGTCAGAGTTTTCACACTGAATTTCAAGTTCTTTATTCTTAATTCATCTTTTCCCACATAACTTCTTTTATTTTCCAGTGGCTTCAGGTACATGAACTCTGTCCTCTAGTTCAAGTCTGTAGTACTGTGAGTTCTGTACTGCTTTCTATACTACAGTGACCAATAAATGTAATATTACCAGTATCAATTATTTCTTACTGAATTAATATATTCGCCCTTATCTTAGACGAAGATATTTTTTTCTTCCTGCAGTGAGTTGTATTTCGTAGTCAGGAAGCAAATGTAAATACCCTTGGCAACTGATTATTTATTAAGAAAATTTGCAACCCATTCTCAATAAGAAAAATAAAGGTGAAGTTAATTCTTTTGATAAATAAAATTTCACTACACTTCTTCTATATTACTCCTCTATGAACTTTACCTTTTCATTTGCCTTTCATAAAATTCTACTGGCGTAACTCTTATTAGACACAAAACAAATACCTACCTATTAGTAAAGCTTTCCCTTTATTGTCTTTTCATGAGCACTCTTGCTAACTGCTCTTCAAAATATGTTATAGACGTAATCTTTTGAAATTTTTACAGCTAATCAGTTACATGCTAATAGTATAAGTGATAATAAAAGCTTATATTAATCTCTTCATGCAGCAAAATATATGGTTGGAAGTCAAGGCTATTTTTGGGTGGATTAATTCATTAGATAGGTCAGCTGATATGTATTAACAGTGACCTGTGAAACAGCATGGTAAGCTCTGGAATCAAATGTTTAAGTGAATTTTAAATTAATGAAAATGAATGCCAAGGAAAATGTATGTAGGATATCAACACAAATTAAACTAAAGGGAATTGTATATTCATGAGAATATACAATTATGAAATATAGAATTTTGCATTACATGGTAGGCAGCAATGACTTTGCAGATTTTTTCAAGTGTTCAGTTTCTTTCAACAGCAGTGAGGAAGACACAGAAAAACAAAAATGTTGTGTAAGCACTACCATACAAGTTGTGCAGTCTTGACAAACTCACCTAAAATATTTGAAACTCAGTTTCTTTAGAAAATATGAAAATAAATATGCCTACCCTGCAGATTTCTCTAAGGATTAGTGTTAATTTGTATGCATAGATACACCATGTCTGTGAACTTAGTCTATATTTGGCATGCATTTTCATACCATGGAGTGTAACTTTACAAAGTATCATGCCCTCAACATGTACCATGTCCTTATTAAATCTAACAAGAAACACTCAAATAAATTATATTCGTTCCATATATATCTGACCACTTTGCTTAATTAATGAGTAAAGGAATGATGGAAAATGACCAGTTCGAACTGATTTATATTTGAGTGCCTCAGCTATTAAAGGAGTCATACGTTGTACTTTTTTCTAAGTAGCATTTCTGCATGTTGAAATAGTAAGATTTAAAAGGAAGTTGCCATAAGTGACCAATTTCCTTTTGGACAGATTTAGGTGGCCAAACTTCAATAAGAAAGAATAAGGCCCACAAGCAAAGAGAAAACAAAAAGAGAGAGAGATACAGAATTCCAGTAACATCTGACAGGATGGTTCTAGTTTTCCCTGTGTCTCAGGCGCATCTTTGGAATGTATTTAGTTGTTTATTTTACCCTTTTTTTCACCCCATGTGTAATAAAGAATTTTTCTCCAAACTGCGAATGTTAATAATCAGCAAAAGTAGGATACAGAAAGAGGATGTGTGCTCAAACATAATTACTCTTCTGAATGAATCAGGAACACATGTGCGTACACACACACACACACACACACACACGTTTATTTTCCCCCAGTGTAGGTATTCTGAAACATAATATGAATTCCTCATATGAGGGTATGCATGAGAAAAACAGATGTTAGATTCTTCCCTGCTAGGTTCAAAACATGTAAATCCCAAAGCATTAGTTATTTCTGCAGGGTTTTGTTTTAGTTTTGGTTTTGCTTCCCAATTATTTGGCATATTATACTAGTTTATTTTTTAAAATTTCACATATGCTGATAATGAAACCACTCAAGTTTAGGAATAATTTGTCTTCTCCATTATTTCTCTAGATCATAGAACAATGCCTGAGGAGAGTAATATTTCAACACGTGTTACTACACACATAGTTAAATGTATCAATATTTGAATAGACAGTGTTGGAGAAGTTGTAGGAGCATCTAGAACTAGATTATATGGTCTTTGGTTGTCTTTCCTATTCCCAGAGGGTTTGAACAAATGTTTCAGAATTGTCTTCCTAGAATAACCTCAAAGCTAGCAAGTTTATGGTTGTCTCAGATTCTGCCAGTAAGTGGTTCTGTAGGTGTTAGCAGTTATTCATTATCCTAAGACAAGCAATCCTCAAAGGGTGAAGCATGTTGGTAATCTCTCTTCCTTTATGGCCATGGAACCTGGTATATAACATGAAACCTCAATGATAACATTTAGAGACTCTCCCAGGAAAGCATTACTTTCCAGCTAAAAGAATTACAGGCATGTTAGTAAGCTGCAGCTTATCAATGATTGATTTTCACTGAGTGATGTTTTATAAATATTCCTTGAGCTACCTGTCATGGGTTACATACGCATGCTAACTTTATTTTCTTCTCATATACCTTGAGCTACCTGTCATGGGTTACCTATGCATGCTAACTTTATTTTCTTCTCATCTTGAGTTTTAAAACTGTACCTATATTGTTTAATTTTTATTATGTAAACACTGCATACATGTAACAAAAACATGCAAGATTCCTCAGCCTACCAACATAATTCACTAATTTGGTAAAACAGGCTACATAAGTAAAAATTAAATATGGATTTTACGTGTATGAAATTATCTTATGCCTAATACCCCCATTAAGTAGAGAATATGCAGGATTTCCATTATATAATCCCAACTTCTATGTATTAGTGTGTCATTCACTTGATGCATTCTTCAATTCTGAACTAATTTTGAAATGTCAATCAAGTTTGTGAACTCTCTCCTGGTCATGAGGTTAAAACTGACCCACTTCTTATTGTCAGGCCCATATCTTTATTTTTTTTCTTCTTCTTAATTCCCAAATTTAAAAAATATACCTGCCTGTATGCAATATCTCCATTAATCCAATGAGGTAGATTATCATTTCTTTTATTACACACTATTAGAAATAAACAAGCTAAGAGAGTCTGCCTCTGAAATAAATATCTCAAGACTTAGACTTGTTCTTGAATATTGTGAAATATACTACATTTAGAAATTCTAATTAAATGACCTTTATGATATATTTTAAAATCATCTATCCTAAGGTAATGTGCAAGATTTTGGGCCTTCTTTCCTCCAAGGCCTCATGTCAAATTTACTTTAGTAGAGGAAGATATGTTAATCACAAATAATGATTTGGGGGCTTCCCAATGCATATAGAATTTTTTTTCCTGTAAAATGCTATTCAGCCTCCAAAAAAATACACATAATAAGCCTTAATACTTATATTTATCCTGCCAGAATACCTGAGAATTCTTTGGATGGCTGGTTGCATTATGATAGTTCTTAGAAATTTCTCTTTTATGCACCCATTGGCCGGCATCAAAATTTCATGAAATCTGAATGTCCAAGTTGGCTGTAGATTTCTTTGGAGTAAGAATAAAGCAAAAGTGACGTGGAGCTGAAAAAATGTATGAGTATGTGCTGTGTCTCAAGGAAAAGTTACAAATTAAAACAAATTCACTGAGCCAAATATATCTCTGAGCTCAGTTTATACTTGTTAAAAGGCAGTATTGCAATGTTCAGGATATTTTGTTTTACATTGTAGTGTTTGCTGCACTAAGATAGAGGTAGTATCCTTATCCTGTTATTTAGGGTGCTTATTCTGTTTGACACTTCATTTTCTGCCAGAATATCTGAATATTCTATAGTGAAGCATCAGCACTAAGTAGACTTTCTTCTAGAAACAACAATTACAGGCATTACTTTTTACTCTCTTTTTACATTCAACTCCCAGCTGATGTCAGTGACTTTAGACCTCCTGTCCAGAAAAATAAATTCTGAATAAAGAGTAGCAATGGACTGGGCAATTTTTCCTAATGAATAAATGGATTATAATAGTTACATTAAAAGCCCACTGACATACTTCCTGAAATAAGCACCATGTTCTTTGTGGATTATATGCTATCCTCAGCACTCTATTATTAACCCTCTCTAAGAAACCCACCAAATATTGTTGGAATATGGCTGACAGGAAAATTCGCTTATGTAAAAAGGGAAGAGATATTTAAAGAGGCTAAGTCAAGGAAGTCTCTGAGCTTCACTTGTGTTTGTAAAATAACCTTTGTTTGGAATTAAATTAATTAAAAAAATAAAAGATTTGTTTTCAAAGTCCCAGGCATGTTGCCTGCAATTAAATATAAATCTCAAAAAATTTACATAAATTCAGTTATTTGCATATTACTATTAATAATTTTAGTGATAGCTGAGTATTCTTTATATTATTACAATCTTTATATTTTAAATCAGCTTACCTTTTTTCTCATGTAAACTATTTTCAGAAGGAAATTTCTATCATTACTGTAAAGTTAAATGCAAAGCCACTCACCCTTAATGAAAGATGTGTGTTTAAGTCAAGGCTCTTTTAACAATTCATGCCCTTAAAATGTAGTTGATTGGTGTATCAGTCAGCCACTCAGTTCCATGAGCCCGTAATTACGGGTGGAATTTTACACACATCAATATTTTCTTTTTGGGACACAACTCTTGGCTTGACACGGGGAGATGATGGAAACTAAATCACTACCCATGGAAGGCTACGTGATCATGAGACTTGAAATGAGTACTATCTATTTCATAACACAGAAAATTAGAGGTGCTAAGTAATTATTCATTGTTAAGGGGAAGTGGTATATATGATGTCAGGCTTGCTCAGGTTGGGAAAACGCAAGTGTTTTCATGAGAAGTTGGCTTTCATTCAGGTCATACTGTTTTTATATTGTTGCTTCTCTGTTAATTCCTGACTCCGCAAATAATCTCTTCTCTAGCTACCGTGCTACAGAATGTACTGCTTTGCAGATGTTCTGCGTGATATGCTGCTGCAGGCTAGAAATGTGTTGCTTCTGCATCGTTGCCCCTAACAAAGCTTGCTTAGAAAGACAGGGAATTCTCCCTGCAGGTAAAACTTTGTGGAGTACACCTCAGGCTTCACTTCGAAAGGATGGAGGAGTGAATCGAGGTAAAGATTGAAGTATCTACTGTCTAATCGTTTATTACATGGTTTATCACAATCACCAGTAACTTTGACAAAACCTAAGATTGGAAGACTGCAAAGTACAGGTTCTCAGGTTCCTCCTCCAGCAGTTGGAGTCCCACAGCAGACACCTTTTCCAGGTCAGAGCACACTGGTAGCTGAGTAATGTTTCTGGGTCTCCAATTTAATTGTTGTATTATTTATTTTGCTTAACCAACTTAGTTTTCTGTGTTTCTGGATAAATTGTGACTGACGTATGTACAAAACTAGGAAATGCCCATCACAGAATTTTATTACTAGCTCCCTTCACAGTTCTTGAAGATGAGGAATGCTCCCTTACACAGATTCTCAGAATTGGTGGTGCTTGCTGGTTGGGTCTCCTGGTTCTGCTATCCCATGACTTCATCCAACCTGGGAGCATGGAGAAAGCTCACCAGATGTTTGCTCTATTAAGCCCAGACGCAGCAGTATCTTCACATTCTAATAAAATTGACATGGGGAGTACAGAGCTGTGCATAGATATATAATTTATTTTCAAACTTTGTTATAAGTATGCAAAGTTCAAGTGGTACACAATCCATAGTCTATCTGTTTATACATAATAAACACAGAAAAAACATATATACCTCATGGTCTTGAAACATACCATGGATTATAATATTAAAATAATAAATATAGTAAAAAATCAGGAATTCGTATGAACTTTATTTTCCTTAAAGCCTCAGAAAGCAGAATTCTTATTTAAATAAGGGAAAATGACAGAGACATTATCATGCATTAATCCTATCCTCAGAAACAATCAGGAAAATTCATTGGTAAGAAAGTAGGGGCCAGGAGCAGTGGCTCACACTTGTAATCCCAGCACTTTGGGATGCCAAGGCAAGCAGATCACTTGAGGTCAGGAGTTCGAGTCCAGCCTGGCAAACATGGTGAAAACATGTACCTATGGAAAATACAAAAATTAGCCAGGCATGGTGGTGCACACCTGTAATCCCAGCTATTTGGGAGGCTGAGGCAGGAGAATCACTAGAACCTGAGAGATGGAGGGTGTAGTGAGCCAAGATCATGCCACTGCACTCTGTCTGAATGAAACTGAAGTACATCAACTTCAGTTTGCAAATAAATGAATAAAATAAAGCAGAGCTCCCTTTGATGGACTTTTAGCTGAGACATTTAAACTATATGTCCCATAGATTGTATACGGTTTATCTATCCAACAAGGTTCCTATAACAATAATATAAAATAATGTGTTTCAAAAGGATTGTATATTTTACTTTAAGAATATTAATTAAAAAGTATCAATTAATATTTCTGGATCGGACATAGAGTCCAGAACCATAGTACCTTTAAAATACTAAGATTACTACTGGATTTTGTGTACACTGCCCTTCACTATCTCTCCCATGTGTCCCACCTCTCCTCCCTGCCCTCCACCCCTAAACACATACTGACTTCACTGTCTTAGCATCTCTTAGGTGAGCCTTATGGTTTAGGCTCTGATACTAACATTTTGTTTATTTATTTAGGAATTTTACAAGAATAGTTGATACCAAAGCTCTGAGTTGATAAAGAAGTGTGCATTTTACAGACCATGCTTAATACATACATGCTTGGCTTTTTCGGATGTTAGGGTCCCCCATACCACTCCTAGACTCCACTGAAAACCCATTCCCAGTCTCCCTCCGTCATCACCTACGTGACTTCAAAGATGAATTTAAAAGAAAAGTGCCATCTACATTCGACCCCACTGTTGATCAAGAATAACTATTATTCACAGCTATTGGATAAAATGGAGATAAACCTGTATAACAGGTTCGTATTATGACTGGGTCAGTTGTAAAGCTCCCTTTGTAAGCTGAAAAGTGGTCGTGTTTTGAGACAAATGCAAAATATTGCTTTTACCTCATTTTAACCAGGGAAGAAAAGTAATTTATTTCACAAGATAACTAATTATCTTTACACTCATATTGCTACCTCCAATGACAGCAGAAAGTTCAAATTCATTGTTCATAGATGAAAGAAAAACTTGATGACTACAGAAAAATAAGGCAAAATTGAAAATCTATTCAACTAATGAATTCAAGCAGCTAAAATTGGTAATCATAGTTATTGACAAAACCTCATTTTAATAAACATCAAAGTCTTGGCTACTTCCTTTTGTTGTACTGGATATTATGCTGTGTATTTAACATTCTTGAAATTAGGAGTACATCAACTTCAGTTTGCAAATTATTTTGTTGTATAGCAAATTGTATGGTAATAGAATGAAATTATGGCCTATACTATAGATTGAACTATGTCCTTGTCCATAAATTCAGTGTAATTTAGAATTCCATTACATCTACATATTTCTGTGTGCCAAATCAGACTGCAAATTAGAAGATAATTATTTTAAAAATAGTTCATTAAATAATATTCTAAAATTTGTTGAATTCTGGTAAGATGATTATTGTGTAATTAGGTTAAATTTTTGACGTATTTTGAAAATGCATTTCAGTAATTCTGAATAATTTAACCTCTAAGAGTCTAATAGAGGTCAATGACACTTTGAAGAAAAAATAATGATGCCAGTTAGCAGAGTCTAGCTTTTCAGTATAGGCAAGCCATTCATCAGCAAACAGAAAGGGCAATGGTTAATTAAACCTTTAGCTTAGAAGATAGAAAACAAAAATTATTCACAATATTAATTTAGTCACCCAGGTAATCTCTTCAGGGTTGGTAGTAAATTCTCAGTCAGTTACTCAAACAATGGGCACACCATTTTTTCAATGATTAAAATATAGATTAAATAAAACAACTTCCTGCTGTAGGGTTCTAATTGGTAGCTTAGAATCAAAGAATTTTATGAAGAATAAAATGACTTGTCTATATTCAACTATTTTCTATCAGAAAGGCAAAAGTTGATGATGAAGGAAAAATAGAATAAGAAACTGCTGACTGCTGTCCACATTTACTCAAATGTAAAGAAGTAGGAGCTAGAAATGCAGGTATTCCCTTAAAAAATAAATTGAGGTTATTTATGTTTCTTTATAGGTTGAAATGAGTAGATTGGAGCAGAACCCATAAATTAATTAAAAGCTCCGATTTTAGGCTCTTCCTCATTGTCGTATGAAAGCCATTGAGAAATCATGGGATTATAGAATTAGGATGATGTAACCTAGTGAGCAACCTTGTTCAAGCTTGTGATACTTTGAAGTTTCCCAAGTCCCTTACGATAGCATCCATCACTGTTCTTTTGTTGGATTCAACATCTACACTGAAGAACACAGTATATCTATAGTACTTATGCTTAGCAATTTCTACCTACAGGTGGTTTTGAAAAATTATTTGTCTAATTATACTTACCAATTTTTAGTTTGAGTTCTTCCACTGGAAAAAAAATAGACTATTTTATAACTTGACAACAATAAATTATAACATGAAATGGAAATTGTTGATTTCAGAAACAAATCAAATATCAAATAAAGTATTAGTAAAAAATATTTTTCCAGTTACATATACTCTGTAGATATGAGAATGCATAGGTTACAGTCTTTCTGGGCTAACATAGCTGATTTGGGGATGATGGAAACATTCTGTAATCTAATGCAAATACAGAGCAATGATTCTGCAATAGAAAAGCAAAATATTTTATAAAATATACAAGTTTTTATTAAATTAATACAAACAATTCTGGATAACTGAAAAGCCATCCACAATGAAGTGATGACATTTACAAAGCATAGTGATGTGATGGAGATTTCAAACAAAAATGATTTGAATATAAACAGTGAATGAAGCCACTGAGAAAATGAGTAAAGATTTTAAAAATTTGGCAAAAATAAAAAAGATATAATTATACTGTAAAAATTGGTAGAATAAGTTGTTTAAATATTCTGCATGATTTATTCTGTATTATTTTTAACATTCTACTTTATAGGGCGCGGTGGCTCACGTCTGTAATCTCAGCACTTTGGGAGGCCACCATGGGCGGATCATGAGGTCAGGAGTTCAAGACCAGCCTGGTCATTGTGGTGAAACCCTGTCTCCACTAAAAATATAAAAATTGGCTGGATGTGGTGGTGGGCACCAGTAATCCCAGCTACTTGGGAAGCTGGGGCAGGAGAATCATTTGAACCCAGGAGGCGAAAGTTGCAGTGAGCCAAGGTCGTGCCACTGCACTCCTGCCTGGGTGACAGAGCGAGACTCCATCTCACAACAAAAACAACAACAACAACAACAACAACAACAAAAAGATTCTATTTTATAATTCAAAATATAGTTAGTATTTTGCTAATTTTTAAAGTTTCAGTTTGTTTCTAGATAAATTCTGAACTATTTTGTAAATCAAGCATTTTGAGATCACTCAGAAATAGTGATTTTTTTGTATAGACAGTATATACATTTTGTTAAATTAATTTTATACAGATATGTATGCATAAAATATTTTTTAATTTTTTGTAACTGAATCTCATTTTTCAGATTGTATTAGTGCTGCTATAGAGAACTTCCTGAGACATAACGAAAAGAGGTTTAAATTGACTCACATTTTCTCATGGTTGGAGAACCCTCAGAAAACTTACAATCATGGCAGAGGGAGAAGCAAGCACATCTTTCTTCACAGGGCAAGAGGAAGAGAAGTGCTAGGTAAAGTGGGAAAAGCCCCTTATAAAACCACTAGATCTCATGAGAACTCAGTTACTATCATGAGAACAGCATGGGGGAACCACCCCCATGATCTAATCACCTCCTACAAGGTTTCTCCCCCAACAAGTGGTGATTACAGTTTGAATTATAATTCAAGATGAGATTTGAGTGACGACACAGAGCCAGACCATATCACAGATAAATTTTATATTAAGTTCTAACATAATATTTAAAAGAAACTCTTGTTTCAAACCATGTAAAGCAATCTAAGTCTCATAATCTTAAGCACTGGGAGTTCATGAAGTAGAGTTTGAAAATGAATTAACAATATTTAATAATATATATCTGGCATAGTGTATTTAACACAACTTTTAGAGTAGTATATTTTTAAAGTATGTGTACCATTTACAAGGATGCAACACACACTTTTACTCGTGAAATAATTACACATTTTTCTCATTGGTCTATACGTAAATTCTGAAAACAGAAAATGAATCTTATAGTATTATTTTTTAGGACATTTGATATATATTACCAAATTACTTTCTAGTATAATTGCAAGTAAATACACAACAAATTGTGTTTTGTTGAGGTGTTGCACCGTCTATATTGTATAAGGATGTCTATTATTTTCACTCTTACATAAATTCTTTTAATCGCCACATTTCTTTTTGATGGGGAGGAGTAGGAAGACATTATCCTATTTAAAATTGGTTTCGCTTTTATTTTTATTAAAGTTGTTTCTTACACGATTTATGGAAAATATATATTTATAAAGATATCATATATATTTATATTAATGCATACATATATGGATATATGCATGTCCATATATCATATGCAATATATATAAGATGGGTGTGTGTGTGTGTGTGCACGCGCCTGTGTGTGCGTGTGTGTGTATGTAAAACTATAATACTGCACCTACATTAGAATGTAAGCTTCATAACAACAAGGAATTACCTCCTCATTGCCAAAATATAACTTCTTCCACATAGTTGGTGATTAAGAAATGCTTATTTAAAGAATACGAAAGAAAAAGTAAGTTTGAGTAAGTCAGGAAGCTATTTTCTAAAAAATATAAATAAATAAAAGTCAACATGCTTATTAAGGATTCACACTAATAATACCAAAATAGACTTGGTGTGATTAGCAATATCCCTGTGATTAGCAATGTTCCTTAATCAAATGAGCTGATTGTCTATATATGTGATTTGTTAAATCACTGCCATCAAAAAAACTTGAAAACACTGTGTACGCCAAAGGCAGAAATCACAGTACAAACATTGCTACTTCAAATAGCATTTGAAGTTAGCACCACAGAAAAAAATAGAGGCAGAATTGCCACTTAGACTCACCAAGGTCTCTCGTATGCTTAACAAGGAGGATTAACTTATTTATAAGTACTATTGAATAATATAACTATATTGCCACCTGAATAAAAGTTATTTGGCAAAAAATACAAAATGCATATTGCAGACCACACAACATAATCTGCAAGATAATATTCTGGATTATGGTGTCTAGAACAATATCCTCCATCTATGTGACTTACCCCAAATAGAGTTTTATAACCACTAACAAAACTCTATAATAGTTCATGGAAAATATGCATGAAAATTTCATTGATCAATAACCAAAATGAAATGCTTTAGGTACAATGCAATGTTGCATGCATTACTCTATTTGTGTAAGTGTATATTAAAACAAGCCAATTGATTTTTGATATTATTGAAACTCCCTACATGAATTTATTCGATTATTATTATCTAGGTTTTTGAGCACACTAATTTTTAGATATAAATATACACGAATAGTTCTTGAATTATTTTTTTCAACTTCAAGCTGTAAGCCCTGCGCTACACTACTAAGTAACAAGAAACAGTATTACTAAAGATGTATATGTTAGTCCACTCTCACACTGCTATAAAGAACTTCCCTGAAACCAGGTAATTTATAAAGGAAGTAGGTTTAATTGACTCACAGGTCTGTATGGCTGGGGTGGCTTCAGGAAACTTACAATCATGGTGGAAGGGAAAGCAGACATCAAGGCAGCAGGACAGAAAGAAGTGCAACCAAGAGAAATGCCAGATGCTGATAAACATCAGATCTTGTAGGAACTGACTCACTACCACGAGAATAGCATGGGAACACCACATGATTCAATCATCTCCCAGGAGGTCCTTCCCTTGACATGTGGAGATTATGGGGATTACATTTTGGGATTCTATTTTGGTGGAGACACAGAGCCAAACCATATCCTTCCCCCTTCCCCCCGTGAACCATTCCAAATCTAATGTCTTTTCACATTTCAAAACCAATCATGCCTGCCCAACAGTCCTCCAAAATTTTAAATCATTTTAGCATTAACACAAAGTCTTCTCTCCAAAGTATCTTCTGAAAGAAGGCAAATCCCTTCTGCCTAGGAGCCTGTAAAATCAAAAGCAAGTTAGTTCCTTCCAAGATACAACGTGAGTATAGGCATTAAATAAATGTTCCCATTTCAAATGGGAAAAATTGACCCACATCAAGGGCTACAAGCCCCATACAAGTCCGAAATCCAGTGGGGCAGTCATTAAATCTTAAAGCTTTAAAATGATCTCCTTGGACTCCAGGCCTCACATCCAGGGCACACATGCAAGAGGCTGGTTCTCACAGCCTTGGGCAGCTCCTTCCCGGGCTGGTGATAAGTGTCTGTGGCTTTTCCAGGCACATGGTGCAAGCTGTCAATGGACCTAACATTCTGTGGTGTGGAGGACGCTGGTCCTCTTCTGACAGGTCCATTAGGAAATATCCCAGTGGAGACTCTCTGTGAGGGCTCCAACCCCACATTTCCCTTCTGCACTGTCCTAGCAGAGATTCTCCATGAGGGGTCTGCCCATGCAGCAGACTTCTGCCTGCCTTGTGTCCATACATCCTCTGAAATCTAGGTGGAGGTTCCTGAACCTCAATTCTTGACTTCTGTGCATCCACAGACACAACACCATGTGGAAGCTGCCAAGGCTTGGGGCTTGCACCCTCTGAATTCATAGTCTGAGCTGTGCTTGACCCCTTTTTGCCATGACTGGAGCTGAAGCAGCTGGGACAGAAGCCCCCATGTCCTGAGGCTCCACAGAGCATCAGGACCCTAGGTCCAGCCCACAAAACCAGTTATCCTACTAGGCTTCCAGGCCTGATGAGAGAGGGCACTACCAAGAGCTCTGAAATTCCCTGGAGACATTTTCCTCATTGTCTTGGTAATAAACACGCAGCTCCTTGTTATTTATGCAAATTTCTGCAACTGGTTTGAATATCTCAACAGAAAATGAGTTTTTCTTTTCTACCACATGATAGGGCTGCAAATTTTCCAAACTTCTATGCTCTGCTTCCCTTGTAAACATAAGTTCCAATTTCAAACCATCTCTTTGTGAATGCATAAAACTGAATGCTTTCAGAATAATTGAGGTCACATCTTGAATGCTTTGCTGCTTAGAAATGTCTTCCACCAGACACCCTAAATCATCTCTCTCCAACTCAAGGTTCCACAGAGCTCTAGAGGAGGGGAAAAATACCACCAGGTTCTTTGCTAAAGCATGGTATGAGTGACCTTTACTCCAGTTCCCAATAAATTCCTCATCTCCACTTGAGACCACCTCAGTCTGAACATCATTGTTCGAATCACTATCAGCATTTTGGTCAAAATCACTCAACAAGTCTCTAGAAAGTTCCAAACTTTTCCACATTTTTCTGTCTTCTTCTGAACCCTCCAAACTGTTCCTACCTTTGCCTGTTACCAGTTTCAAAGTTCTTTCCACATTTTAGGGTATCTTTATAGCAGTACCCCAATATCTGCAGTACCAACTTACTGTATTAGTCTGTTCTCACCCTGCTATAAAGAACTTTCCTGAGACTTGGTTATATATATATATATATATATATATATATATATATATATATATATGGGTTTTTTTGGTTTGTTTGTTTGTTTGTTTTTTATTGAGTCTCACTGTCTCCCAGGCTGGAGTGCAGTGGCGTGATCTCGGCTCACTGCAAGCTCCATCTCCCAGGTTCACGTCATTCTCCTGCCTCAGGCTCCCTAGTAGCTGGGACTACAGGCACCTGCCACCATGCTCGGCTTATTTTTTTACATTTTTAGTAGAAACGGGGTTTCACAGTGTTAGCCAGGATGGTCTCGATTTCCTGACCTCATGGTCCGCCAGTGGCGGCCTCCCAAAGTGCTGGGATTATAGGTGTGAGCCACCAAGCCCAGCCAGGAAAGAAGTTTAATGGACTCACACTTCTACATGGCAAGAGGCCTCAGGAAACTTACAATCATGGCAGAAGAGGAAACGGGCACCTTATTCACAAGGAGGCAGGAGAGAAAGAAGTGCAAGCAGAGGAAATGCCAGATACTTATAAAACCATTAGATCCCATGAGAACTTACTCACTATCAGGAGAACTGCATGCGGGAACCACCCCCATGATCCAATCATTTCTCAGGAGATTTCTTCTTGACAGGTGGGAATTATGGGGATTACAATTCAAGATGAGATTTGGGTGGGGACACAGAGCCAAACCATATCAATATAATTACACTGCTGTAATTATTGTACTTAACACAACTTTGGAAGATAAAAGTTTATAAGAATTTTCTATACCTTTGTGAAAATCTGTTACAATAATTCAAATCCATGGTTCAAAGTTTCTCTGAGGAATTGCTCTAAAATAGGTATCAGTTTTAAATATTTTATACATTGTTAACCATAGACATATATTGTTATATTTTCATATTTATATTAAGGAATCAATAAGTATTTATATAATTATTTCCTGTGATTTAATATAATTTCTCAAACAATCTAGGTTTGAACTATAAAAACAAAATAATAAAAAATTCAGAAGGAAATGATAGTTTGTTTTATGTAGTAAAGACATTGACTTAGGAGTCTTGGTGTTTCCAGCTCTGGCACTAGATAGCATCATGTGTTTGATCATTTTACTTATTTCACTTACACTCCCTGACCTAAGTATTCTCTCCTCTCTGAAACTGTGTCAGATGCATCGACTCAGAATTGATGGCTCCTTCTTTTGTAACACCCCCCAAAAGTTTATATGCTTTTTCTTGTACTTATCACATTGCCGTGAATATATTTGCTTGTGTGTGTTTCCTATATTAGATTTATACTTGAAGTTTCATTTATTATAGCATTCACGGTATGCAGTACATTATCTAGCTCACAATAGGTCTGTTAGTAATACTTATTTGAATTAAATTTTACTGATAAAATGAATACTCAAGCTTTTTATGTATAAGCTTATAAGATTTCTATAACTGTGTAATTAAATCAAAATATCCAAAACATTGTGAAACATGATAGTCACCAATATACTTGTCCATCTTTCACTTTTTAAAATTCTGTTCATAACAATAAATGTTTCCAGAATATTCGCAACTTTACATGGGATTTGGGACATTGTTTTTTATAGTGCTCTATCTCATCAAGCTCAATTTAAGTATCCCTTTTTAACAATAGTGGTATCAAATATTGATCCCAAAGTATTTGGAAATATCGTATACTTCAATTCTTTATGAGATATCAAGACAGGTCCAGTATATAAAAAAAAAATGTCTGGTTTCACATGGCATCTGACAGCCGTATCTACTAATTACTTTCCCAACTACTCATTAAAATTTCAAAGTCAAAAAAGAAAACTGAACGTTTAAACATGTAAAGCCAAACTATACATACAATTATTGGAAAATCTCATTAAGATGATGAACAAAACCAATCAGAAAAAAGAAAAAAATGTGTACCACCTATAATTTGCCTCTCAGAGGAAGGAGTACAGTTTACCTATAGGTAGGTAGGTAAAAAGATATTTAGTCCCACCAGTCAGCACTACAAAATTTTCTTTGATAGAATACCATAGATAACAGTAGTCTAGAGAGTCCAATTAATAACAGAACACGAAAGCTAGTGGTGTTTCTTTGTTGATGGATGACCTGTTATTAGTAGACCAAGATAAGTGATCTAGGAAAAAGCAGAGGTGGGAATAACCCTATTATCCTAGAATGCTGTTTCACCAGAAGGCACTATAGTTCAAATGCCAGAAAACAAGCATGACCTTGTGAGTAGACTTTTATCTTGGTTCAAAACCAGTGCACTATTGAAAATCTACCAGTCTGATGGTGGAAACAAGATAGAATGTACAAAATCATGAAGGTGACTTTTCAAAATGCACATACTTGCTCTCCACCCATTTATCTCATTTTAAGATACAACAATTTCCAACTTTTATTGTGCATAATAATGAGGAGAATGTACGTAAAATTCAGATTTCCCTAATCCATATGCAGAATTTTATTTTCAGTTTGTGGTAGATTTCAGAATTATATTTATTTTAATTAAAATATTTATTGAGTACATACTTTGTCACAGAAACAAATCTGATCATTTCTTACCCTCAAGGAGCCTACATTCTAGTGGGAGGTAAGGCAGAAACTATAAGAAACAAAGAAAACAAATTATAAATTTATAAAAGTTAATAATGATCATGAAATAAAAACAAAGACAGGATAACAGGGTAACATGGACCTGGGAAAGTCAGGGAGGCAAATGTTGCAAAAAAAACTTGATGTATAGGGTCAATCTCATTGGAAAGTATGGCATTTGAGCAATTTGAATACCCTCAAGTTACACAAATATAAGTAATCAGAATACACTCTGAGGGCATTTTATTTTAACCAGGAAATTCTCAAAGACTCCCTTCGCTTCTTTCTTCCAACTTTTACCTACCTACCCCAGAACTCTGGGCATGTGATAATTACAAGATAAAGTGGACCATGAATATGAACTACAAAGGATAGATCAAAAGCTTATAATAAAACTGTTTATGTAGAGATTGAGAAGTTTTCAGAAAAATTTTCAAATCTGCAGTAAAAGATAATGTATAAAAGTGAAGCATGAATGAAAATGGACATACAAATATAAATAAGTAGAGTTTAACTGAAGTAAAATAATTAGATGAAAGGTAACTCAACAATATAAATAAGCACTAGGAAGAATGTAAAATATTATTGACAAAATTAAAGTAAGTGTACAGAAGAATTGAAGATTAATGTAGAAAGCAATGTTGAGACACATTCATAAACAACTGAAGAAAGAAAAAATGAAATGAATATATGAAAAACATATATTGTATATATGATATATATGGCATTATATAATAGAGTTTTAAAAATCTATTATAATAGAGTTTTTAAAATCAAGACATTCTATGATCTTTTATTACATTTTAAAAAATGTAATAATGATATGTTTTTTAAAAAGCATGTATAATCTGGAAGATAATGAACATAAGTAAGGTGATAAATTTTCAAAAGAATTACCTCAAACTTATTTTTATGGATTGGTTAAAATAAATGAATTAGCTAAAGCAACTAGAAGAAAATACTAACAAAGCAAACATAAGAAAGAATAAGAGACTTTGAAAATCAAGTGAAAAACACTGCAACTAATATAAACTATATACACAGCGTTTGTTAAGTAAATAAACATAGAATATTATTAATTTCTACTAATAAGTAGAAAACTTCATGTGATGGTTAATACTGAGTGTCAACTTGAATGAACTGAAGGATGCAAAGTATTGATCCTGGGTATGTCTGTGAGGGTGTTGCCAAAGGATATCATTTGAGTCAGTGGGCTGGGGAAGGCAGACTCACCCTTGATCTGGGTGGACACCATCTAATCAGCTCACAGTGAATATAAAACAGGCAGAAAATTGTGAAAAGACTAGACTGGCCTAGCTCAGGTCTAACTTACAATGGGTCCAGTGGATCGTCAGACTCATCCTGTGATCATTTCCCCAGTACCAGAATGCACAATTGGCATAGAAATACTTAGCAGCTGGCAGAACCCCCACATTGACTCCCTGAGTCGTAGAGTGAGGGCTATTATGGTGGAAAAGTCCAAATGGAAACCATTAGAGCTGCCTGTACCTAGAAAAACTGTAAATCAAAAACAATATTTCATCCCAGGAGGAATTTCAGAGATTAGTACCACCATCAAAGATGCACAGGTCATGATTTCTACCATATCCATGTTTAACTCTCCCATTTGGGCTATGCGGGAGACAGATGGATCTTCGAGAGTTACACTGGATTACTGTAAGATTAACCAAGTGGTGACTCCAATTGAACCTGGTCTATCAGATATGGTTTTATTGCTTGAGCAAATTAACATATCTGCTGGTACCTGGTATGCAGTCATTGACTGGGCAAATGCCTTTTTCTCCATTTCTGCCCATAAGACCCACCAGAAGTAATTTGCCTTCAGCTGGAAAGATCAGCAATATATCTTTGCTCTCCTATGTCAGGAGTAGATCAACTCTCCAGCTTTGTGTCATAATCTTATTCAGAGAGACCTTGGTTGCTTTTTGCTTCTGCGAGATATCCCACTGGTCCATAACATTGATGACATTATGCTGATTGGATCCAGTGAGCAAGGAGTGGCAAACACACTGGATTTATTGATGAGACATTTGTTGACCAGACGATGCAAAATAAATCTGACTAAAATTCAGGGACTTTCTACCTCAGTAAAACTTCTAAGATTCCAGTGGTGTGGGGTCTGTCAAAGTATTCTTCCTAAGGTGAATAAGTTACTATATATGGCCCCTCTTACAGCCAAAAAAAGGAACAACACTAAGTGGGCCTATTTGGATTTTGGAGGCAGTACATTCTTCATTTGGGTGTGTTACTCTGGCACATTTATCAAGTGACCCAAAAGGCTATCAGTTTTGAGTGGGTTCAGAGCGGGAGAAGGCTCTTTAACATTCCAGGCTGCTGTGAAAGCTGCTCTACCACTTGGGCCATATGACCCAGCACACTCAATGGTGCTTTATGTGTCAGTGCAGACAGAAATGCTGTTTGAAGCCTCTGTCAGGCCTCCATAGGTTAATCACACTGGAGGTCTCTAGGATTTTTGAGTAAAGCCCTGCCATCTTCTGCAAGTAACAACTCGTCCTTTTGAGAGAGAGCACTTGGTCCATTACTGGGCTTTGGTATAAACTGAATGTTTGACTATGGGTCATCAAGTCACCAGGCAACCAGAAGGGCCTACCATTAACTGGGTGCTTTCTGACGCATCTAACCATAAAGTAGGTCATGCACAGCAACATTCTGTTATGAAATGGAAGTGGTATATATACGTGACCGGGCTTGAGCAGGTCCTAAAGGCAAAAGTAAGTTACACTAGGAAGTGTTTCAAATGCCCATGGTCTCCACTCCTGTAACCCTGCCTTTTCTTCCCTAGCCTGTACTGACGGCATCATGGGGAGTTTTCTGTGATCAGTTGACAGAGGAAGAGAAGAGTAGGGCCTAGTTCACAGACGGTTCTGCACAATAAGCAGGCACCACCTGAAAGTGGACAGCTTCACCATTACAGCCCCTTCCTAGGACATCCATGAAGGACAGCAGTGAAGAAATATCTTTCAAGTTGGCAGAACTTTGAGCAGTGCACCTGGTTGTGCACTTTGCATGGAAAGAGAAATGGCCAGATATGTGGCTATATACTGATTCATGGGATGCAGCCAATGGTTTGTCTAGATGGTCAGGGATTTGGAAGAAGCATGATTGAAAAATTGGTGACAAAGATATTTAGGGACGAAATATGTGGATGGACCTTTCTGAGTGGTAAAAAAAACTGTGAGGATATTAGTATCCCATGTGAGTGCTCACCAATGAGTGACCCCAGCAGAGGAGGATTTTAATAATCTAGTGGATAGGATGACCTACACTCTGTGGACACCACTTAGCCTCTTTCTCCAGCCACCCTTGTCATTGCCCAGTGGTCTCATGAACAAAGTCGCTATGGTGACAGGGATGGAAGTTACACGTGCTCTCAGTCACATGAACTTCCATTCACCATGGCTAACCTGACTATGGTCACTGCTGAGAGTCCAATTTGCCAGCAGCAGAGACAAACACTGAGTTCTCACTATGGCACCATTCATTAGGGTGATCAGCCAGCTACCTGATGGCAGGTGAATTATTTTGGACCTCTTCTCTCATGGAAAGGGCAGAGGTAGGTCCTCACTGGAATAGACACTTACTCCAGATATGGGGTTGCCTATCTTACACCCAGTGCTTCTGCCAAGACTTCCATCTATGGACTCATAGAATGATTTATCCACACAGCATTGCCTCTGACCATGACATTCACTTTACTGCTAAAGAAGAGCAGCACTGGGCTCATGCTCATGGAATTCACTGGTCTTACCATGTTCCCCATCATCCTGAAGTAGCTGGATTGATAGAAAGATAGAATGGCCTTTTGAAGTCACAATTACAATGCCAACTAGGTGACAATGCTTTGCGGGCCTTGGGAAAAGTTCTCCAGAAGGCCGTGTACACTCTGAATCAGTATCCAATATATGGTACTTTTTCTCCCATAGCCAGGATTCACAGGTCCGGGATTCAAGGGGTTAAAGTAGAAATGGCACTACTTATCATCCCCCCCTAGTGATCTACTAGCAAAATTTTTGCTTCTTGTTCCTGCAACATTATATTTGACTGGCTTAAAGGTCTTAGTTCCAGAGTGAGGAACAGTGCCACCAGGAGACACAACAATGACTCTATTAAATAAGAAGTTAAGATTGCCACCTGGACACTTTGGGTTTCTCCTACCTTTAAGTCAATAGGCTAAGAAGGGAGTTTCAGTGTTGGTTTGGGTGATTGATCTGGACTATCAAGATGAAATTAGTCTACTTTTCCACAACAGAGGTAAAGAAGAGTATGCAGGGAATATAGGAGATCCATTAGGGCATCTGTCAGTATTACCATGCCCTGAGATTAAGGTCAATGGAAGACTACAATAGCCCAATTCAGGCAGGACTATAAATGGCCCACACCCTTCAGGAGTGAAGGTTTGGGTAACTCTACCAGGAAAAAAAAAAAAAAAATACATGACCTGCTGAGGTGCTTGCTGAAAGCAAAAGGAATACAAAATGGATAGTAGAAGAAGGTAGTCATCAATACCAGCTACAATCATGTGACCAGTTGCAGAAACGAGGACTGTAATTATCATGACTATTTTCTCCTTCTTTTGTTAAAAACATGTTTGTGCATGTATACACGTGTACTAAGAAAATATTTTCATTTTATTTTATTTTTCTTTTATCATGTAACATAAAATTTATTGACTTAATGTCAGCATTTAAGTATTGTTAACTTTATGTAAAAGCATTTGGATTGGAGATTGGTGCTTTTCTGGTTGTAGGAAGGATAGCTGTATGATGTCAGGCATAATTATGATCTTACTCTTGTCTTTATTTGAAGATTATATATGATCTTAAAAGATGTGTATGAGTTCAAGTTGCCAAGGAGTGGACTTGTGATGGTTAATACTGAGTGTCCATTTGATTGGATTGAAGGATGCAAAATATTGATTCTGGGTGCATGTTTGAGGGTGTTGCCAAAGGAGATTAACGTTTGAGTCAGTGGGCTGGGAAGCAGACTCATCTTTAGTCTGGGTGGACACCATTTAATCAGGCACCAGCAAATACAAAGCAGGCAGAAAATTGTGAAAAAGCTAGACTGACCTAGCCTCCCAGCCTTCATCTTTCTTTCATGCTGGATGCTTCCTGTCCTCGAACATCGGACTCCAAGTTCTTCAGTTTTGGAACTCAGACTGGCTCTCTTTGCTCTTTAGCTTGCAGACAGCCTATTGTGGGACCTTGTGATCGTGTAAGTTAATACTTAATAAACTCCCATATATAAATAGGATACACACACACACACACACACACATATATTCTATTAGTTCTATTTTTTTCTAGAGAACCCCAACTAATACACTTCATAAGGACATAATAATCTTAACCATCACAATAAAATATAATTGCTAGGAATAAGCTGATTTTTAAAAAAGTGTGATCTAGACAGATTTATCTTTATAGATAGATAGATTAGTTTGAGTTCCATTTTTCTATTAAGTTAATTATTTTTCATAAAATATAGACATATATATCTTATTATAGAAGGACACTGGTTTGCTGTATTTATTATATACTCATCTATAAATTCACAACCAATATTCCTCCATTTTTTTTTCAAGTAGGAAATTTAAAATAAGCTATATATTCTCTGAAAAAGTAGAAAATAGACTAACAACACAAAGAATTGATCAACAAAAATAATAAACTATAAGTAATACTCAAATCAGTGTTATAATATAATAGGTGGTGCAACCAGACTCCTCTTACAAAAGCTAACTGAGCATATATCATGATCAGTATTTTGAGATATGAAAACTTCTGAAAAGGTAGATTCCATTACTTTCTTGATTGTTGTGTATTGCATATTAGTAGAGTTCTGGCAGTCAACAGATGGAAAATAGAAGAGATAAATGGAGAGTGTTTAATCAAAGAAGTAGTTACAAAGGTATAGGTATGGTCAGGGAAGCAAAAAGGGGAGTCATAACCTAAGCACTAGGGGAAAGCTTTTAACTGCTCCAGACTTGATGGATAAAGGGAGGTAGCAATTGCCTGAAGCCAGTAGAAGCTATAAGAAAGACTGTCTAATGAGAGCAGTTGCCTAATATGGAAAAAAAATAAACAAATAAACAACAGCAACAACGACAATAAAAAACCCAGCCACTTTCCAATCAAGTCCTCTGGGTAGAAACTCATGAAATAAATGGCTGTTGGTCCTTCCTGCTGGCACTCTAGATCCTGCTGGTGGTGCTCCTCATAAGCCATAGTCAGCGAGAATCCAGAGGGCAAGTGATTGCAGGTAACACTGGCAAAACACCTTATATTATGCCAGTTCTCTAGTATGCCTGTAACAAAGTAACACAAATTTAGCAATTTAAACAAAATAAAGTTATTATTTTACAGCGTTGGAGGTTAAGAAATTAGGCACCCGTCTCTCCTGGCTCAAATCAAGGTGTTCGCTTAGCTATATTCCTTTATGGTGGCTCTAGGCAAAAGTCTGTGCTTCTGTTGTTGTTCTTTGCTTGTTTGTTTGTTTCCTTTTAGTGTCTAGAGGCCATCTCATCCCTTGGCTCTGGTGGTGACCCCTTCCAATATCTCAATACTAGCAGTATTTCATGTCTGTTACCCTGCAACTGCATTCCCTTCCCTTTCTTCTTGTCTCCTCTTCCCTCTGCCCTCCCCAAAGTCACAGTCAGTAACTATCAATTTTTAGCAAATAATAGCAACAGCTAGAAATGGAGAGAGGGTATATTATTCTCAAATTTCAAAGATAAAGCCCAATTATACTTAGGTAGAATATCAAAAAATGAAATACAAAAGGAAGAGTAATGCTTAAAAAATTCTGTACAATGACATCTCCTCAGAATAGTAAACTATATAAATAAATGTATACAAAGCTTTGTAGGATGGAGTTGTAATGAAAGAATTTTCTTTAAAGTTAAATTGTCAGTCATCTATAAAGGCAACACAAAACATTCAGTGACAAAAGCTTAAAAACACTGCAGGACTGTTATCTGCATGGACTAGCACTAACTCAGTTCTCCCCACTTTTTCACTTGCTGTTTTCAAGGATAACATTGCAGAATGTTCTGGGAGTGTAGCATTCTCAGCTAGAGAGGGACTGATGAAACAGCTCCAGCTCTGCTCCAGTGCCCCTTGTAACACCATGCCTTTCAACATTGCAGCCCAGTGCACTGTCTCAAACTTCAGATATAAAACCCAGGGCACACTGCTTTTCAGAGTCCCTAAGCTGTGGTGCAAGTAGGGCATGCACAGACAGTCTCTGTCTATGCCAAGCAGCTTTCCTGAGTCTTGAGGAGCTGGCTGGTAATTAATTCTAAGCTTTTGTTTTCCCTTGTGCCTATTTGTGAGTAATCAATCTACTTCATGTCACTTGTTTTAGAGGAGGTGTTCTGAATCACGAGATTCAAACAGGTTGGTAACCAGTTAAACTGCTTCACACACACTTTAATTAAAAATCGTTCATGTACATTTCACAATAATTAAAATATGAATTAAAAATAAAAATTCAAGAATGGAAAATCCATGACGTTAGCAGGACAGGTAATATTATCAGTACAGGTAATATCAGCAGTACAGATAACAACATCCCAAATTTGAAAAATTTGAATTAAATTAAATTTAAATATTAGAAAGAATTTTAAAAGCTCTACAATGTTGTCTATGCTATTGTTTAAAAAACTTTTACAGTGATTACATAAAAATATCATGGTATTATTTCATTCTTCCACTTGCAGTAAAGAAACTACTTGAGAGTAGAAAATTTGTAAAGAAAAGAGGTTTAATCAGTTCACAATTTTGTAGGCTTCTTCTTCTGGGGTGGCCTCAGGAAACTTACAATCATGGGAGAACATGAAGAGGAAGCAAACACATCTTCACATGGCAAGCAAGAGCGAAAGAGCAAGAGAGACAGAGAGAGAGCAAGCGAGTGTGGGAAAAGGGAAGTGCTACACACTTTCAAACAACCAGATATTCTGGGAACTTACCCACTATTATGAGAACAGCAATGGGGATATTTACCTTCATGATCCAGTCACCTCCTACCAGGCACCTCCTCCAACATCATGATTCAGCATGAGACTTGGGTGGGGACACAGAGCCAAACCACATCATTCCACCCCTGGCCCCTCCCAAATCTCATGTCCTCACATTACAAAACACAATCATGTCACACTAACAATCTTCCAAAGTCTTAACTCATTCCAGCTTTAACTGGGAAGTCCAAGTATCTGTTTAAGTATCTATAAGAAACTTAAACAAATTTACAGCCTAAAGACAAACTACCCCATTAAAATCAGGCAAAATACATTCACAGACACTTTTAAAAAGAAGACACACTTGTGACCAAAAAGCAAGTAATAAAATTTAAATACTACTGATGATTATAGCAAGGCAAATCAAAATCACAATATGATACCATCTCATAACAGTCAGAATGGCTATTATCAAAAAGTCAAAAAATAACAGATGCTGATAAGGTTGTTGAGAAAAGAGAACACTTATACATGGTTAGTGGGAGTGTAAATTAGATTTACACACTGTAATTTACAGTGTAAATCTGTAAATTGTGGAAGACAGTGTGGCAATTCCTCAAAGACCTGAAGGCAGAAATATCATTCAAGCCAGCTTTCTCATTACTGGGTATATACCCAAAAGACTATAAATCACTCTGTTATAAAGACACATGCATGCACATGTTCATTGCAGCTCTGTTCACAATAGCAAAGATGTGGAAACAACCCAATGCCCATCAATGATAGACTGAATAAAGGAAATGTGGTACAAATATACCATGGAATATTATGTAGACATAAACAGAAATGAGATCTTGTCTTTTGCAGGAACATAGATGGAACAGGAGGCTATTATTTTTAGCAAACTAATGCAGGAGCAGAAAACCAAATTTCACATGTTCTCAGTTATAAGTGAAAGCTAAATGGGGCCAGGCACGGTGGCACACACCTGTAATCTCAGCACTTTGGGAGACCAAGGCAGATGGACCATTAGGTCAGGAGATTGAGACCATCCTGGCTAACACGGTGAAAACTCGTCTCACTAAACATACAAAAAAAGTTAGCTGAGGGTGATTGTGGGTGTGCTGCACCCATCAACTCATCAGCACCCATCAACTCGTCATTTACATCAGGTATAACTCTCAATGCAAACCCTCCCCCCTCCACCCTCCCCATGATAGGCCTATGATACCCATGATAGCTGGGTAGCCCCAGCTACTGAGGAGGCTGAGGCAGGAGAATGGTGTGAACCTGGGAGGCGGAGCTTGCAGTGAGCTGAGATGGCACCACTGCACTCTAGCCTGGGTGACAGAGTGAGACTCCATCTCAAAAACAAAATAAATTTTTGCAATCTACTCATCTGACAAAGGGCTAATATCCAGAACCTACAAAGAACTCAAACAAATTTACAAGAAAAAAACAAACAACCTCATCAAAAAGTGGTCAAAGGATATGAACAGATATTTCTCAAAAGAAGACATTCATACAGCCAACAGACACATGAAAAAATGCTCATCATTATTGGCCTTCAGAGAAATGCAAATCAAAACCATAATGAGATACCATCTCACACCAGTTAGAATGGCAATCATTAAAAAGTCAGGAAACAACAGGTGTTGGAGAGGTTGTGGAGAAATAGGAACACTTTTACACTGTTGGTGGGATTGTAAACTAGTTCAACCATTATGGAAAACAGTATGGTGATTCCTTAAGGATCTAGAACTAGAAGTACCATTTGACCCAGCCATCCCATTACTTACTGGGTATATAACCAAAGGATTATAAATCATGCTGCTATAAAGACACATGCACACGTATGTTTATTGCGGGACTATTCACAATAGCAAAGACTTGGAATCAACCCAAATGTCCATCAGTGACAGACTGGATTAAGAAAATGTGGCACATATACACCATGGAATACTATGCAGCCATAAAAAAGGATGAGTTTGTGTCCTTTGTAGGGACATGGATGCAGCTGGAAACCATCATTCTCAGCAAACTATCACAAGAACAGAAAACCAAACACCGCATGTTCTCACTCATAGGTGGGAACTGAACAATGAGATCACTTGGACTCGGGAAGGGGAACATCACACTCTAGGAGCCTATCATGGGGAGTGGGGAGGGGGGAGGGATTGCATTGGGAGTTATACGTGATGTAAATGACGAGTTGATGGGTGCTGACGAGTTGATGGTTGCAGCACACCAACATGAAACAAGTATACATATGTAACAAACCTGTACATTATGCACATGTACCCTAGAACTTAAAGTATAATAATAAAAAAATAAATAAATAAAATAAAATAAGTGAGAGTTAAATGATAAGAACTCATGGACACAGGGAGGGAAACAGCACACACTGAGGCCTATCAGAGGGTGAAGGATGAGAGGAGAAAGTCAGGAAAACTAACTAATGGATACTAGGCTTAACACCTCAGTCAAGAAGTAATCTGTACAACAAACCCTAATGACACATGTTTACATATGTAAGAAACCTGCACATCTACCCCAAAACTTAAAGTTAAAAATAATTACAAAAAAAAAAGTTCAAGTCCAAAGTCTCATCTGAGACAAGGCAAGCCCCTTCCACCTATTATTCTGTAAAATCAAAAACAAGTTAGCTATTTCCAAGATACAATGAGTCTACAGGCATTTGGTAAATATTCCTATTCCAAATGCAATAATTTGGCCAAAACAAAGGAGTTAAAGGCCCCATGCAAGTCTGAAACTCATCAGACCAGTCATTAAATCTTAAAGCTTCAACATAATCTCCTTTGGCTTTATGTCTCATATTCAGGGCACACTAATGCAAAGAGTGGGCTTCTAAGGTCGTCGGCAGCTCCGCCCCTGTGGCTCTGCAAAGTACAGCCACCATGCTTGCTTTTGCTGGCTGATATTGGGTGGCTGTGGCTTTTCCAGGCACACCACAGAAGCTGTCAGTGCATCTGCCATTTTGGATCGTGGAGGACAGTGGACCTTTTCTCATGGCTACACTAGGCAATATCCTTGTGGGGACTCTGTGTGGGGCTCTAACCCCACATTTCTCCTGTGCACTGCCCTCATAGAACTGCTCCATGAGGGCTCCACTCCTGTAGTAGTCTTCTGCCTGGACATCCAGACATTTCCACACTTCCTCCAAAATCTAGATGAAGAGTCCTAATCCCGAACACAGCCTTAACACCACATGGAAGCCATCAACTCTTGGGGCTTGCAAAATCTGAAGCAATGACTCAAGCTGTACCTTGGTCCCTATTAGCCACAGCTGGAGTGAGAGAGTCTGGGACATGGGGCATCATGTCTCAAGGCTACACAGAGCAGCAGGGTTCTGTGCCTGGCTCATAAAACAATTTTTCACTCCTCAGTCTTCAGGTCTATGATGAAAAGGGATGCCATGAAGTCTCTAAAATTCCTTTGAGACATTTTCCTGATTTTCATTGATATCAACATTTGAATCCTCTTTACTTATGCAATTTTCTGAAGCTCTTGACTTTCTCCCCCAGAAAATGTGTTTTTGTTTTCTACCACATGGTCAAAGTGCAACTTTTTCAAACTTTTATTCTCTGCTTCCCTTTTAAATATAAGTTCCAATTCCAGACCATCTCTTTGAAAACACATAAGAGCAAACACTCATAGAAGCAGCCAGGATACAGCTTGAATGCTTTACTGCTTAGAAATTTATTCTGCCAGATGCACTAAATCACCTTTTTCATGATGCAAGTTCCACAGATCTCTAGAGCAAGGGCACAATGCTGCCAGCCTCTTTGTTAAAGCATAATAAGAATCGCCTTTAGTCCAGTTCCCAATAAGTTCATCATCTCCATCTGAGACAACCTCAGCCATGACATCACTGCCCATATCACTATCAGCATTTTAATCACAACCATTCATCAAGTCTCTAGGAAATTCGAAATATTCTCTCCTCTTCCTGTTTTTGTGTTTTTTTTTTTTTTTTTTTTCCTGAGCGCTTCAAAATGTTCCAACCTCTGCCTATTACCCAGTTCCAAAGCTGCTTCCACATTTTCAGGTATCTTTATAGCAATGCACCACTTCTTGATACCAATTTTCTGTATTAGTCCATTTTCACACTGCTATAAAAAAAACTATCTGAGACTGGGAATTTTTTGAAAGAAAGAGGCTTAAGTGACTCACGATTCTGCATGATGTACAGAATTGTGCTTCTGGGGAGGACTCAGGAAACCTACAATCATAGTGGAACATGAAAGAAAAGCAAGCACATCTTCACATGGCCAGCAGGAGAGAGAGAGATAGAGAGAGAGAGAGAGGAGGGGGAAGTGTTACACACTTTCAAACAACCAGATCTTGTGAGAACTCACTAACTCTCATGAGAACAGCAAAGGGGAAATTTGCCCCTTTGATCCAATCACCTCCCACCAGGTCCCTCCTCCAACAATGAAGATCAAAATTCAATATGAGATTGGTGTGGGGACATAGAGCCAAACAATATAAATCATTATATTTTACATAAAGTTTTTAAAAGTTTATCAATTTATATTATCATCTGTCTGAGTATCACTTTTTAGTATATTTTGCAATGATATTTTCCCTCATTAGGATAATTATTTGTCCAATCATTAATTAAATATTTTCATTATTCCCACAACCGTATATATTTATTTACATTCTTGGGCTTCTGGATGTTCCATTTTATTTCATAGCTTTTATTACAACTGTGATCCATATATATGGAAAAATAATGGCTGCATATATTGCAGAATTTTTACAAAGACTAACGCATTTTGAAATGTTTTCCTTTATGACGTTTGCATATTGCAATATTTTCTCAATGTGTATATATAATTTTACACTCTTTCTAAAATATGTCTATCTACTTTATTGATTTTACCCAGAGGCATATCTAAATTTGAATATCTACAAGACGCCAGGCGTGGTGGCTCACACCTGTAATCCTAGCACTTCCAGAGCCAAGGCGGGTGGATTGCCTGATCTCAGGGGTTCAAGACCAGCCTGGGCAACACAGTGAAAGTCTGTCTCTATTAAAATACAAAAAAAGCCAGGCGTGGCTGCATGTGCCCATAGTTCCAGCTTCTCGGGAGGCTGAGGCAGGAGAATTGCTTGAACCCAGGAGGCTGAGGTTGTGGTGAGCCATGATTACATCACTACACTGCAGCCTGTGTGACAGAGTGACACCCAATCTGAAAACAAAACAAAACAAAAAAAGAATATCTACAGGAGAAAACCTTTTTAATAAGCATTCAGATATACCATTCCACCTATTTTATTACTTTTCAGCATGCTAATGTGAGAACAAGACTTAAGCTGAAACTTAAAATTTCTAGATTTCTGGATTATTTTATTCTTTCAGATTTTGCTGTATTTTATGACTCATCAAAGATCATTTTAGTTCAATTCCAAAAAGTATATGCAACATTATTTTCAAGTAGTGATAACAAAGCTCTTTCACATCTGTTAAATAACTCAAACGTTTATTGGGCAAACTTTCCAGAAGAAAAGTCATTATTAATCTTATAGATATTGGTCTTAAACTCTCTTCCTCGTGTTAGTGTAACAGTATCATCCAGGTTTGTGTCCCAAGTACATTAGTTTACCCATTTATCAGTTCCTCATGCTTGTAAATATTCATTTGTTCAACTCATACTATTTTGATGAACTGAAATCTACAATTACACCTTTAGGAAATAACTGTAAAACCTTATCTCTCAGTTGGTAATAATATTACTAATTGATTTTTATAAAATATTGTAGCATCAGAAACCCCAACATGTATCACATATAACGACTCAGTAATATATTTTGCCACAAAACCAAAATAAAAGGTAACTTGTAAGATGAGGTGAACTTTAATTTGACTCACTTTAGTAAACTTTTACTACCTCTATGTATCAGGTGTCATGTTGTATGACTTAAATATACACAATAAAATATATGTTTAAAAATAATTATAACATTAAAGCAGTTATGAAAATATCAATAGTATATCTAAAGTGCCACTTAAGACAATAATAGCTTGCTTTACATTATTATGTTTATTTTTCCTGGTGGGTGTGGGGGTCTTGCATCAATAACAGCCATAAACATGTGCCTTTCATTCACCATCCCTCGATCCATTTTTTATTAATTCATCCATTTATCCATCAAGCCTTCCATCCTTGGATACATAGTAAAGCATTTAGCAAAGTGTCTGACACTTAGTAAATGTTCAACAAGTGTGAGCTATTGTATCGTTATTTGCTCAGGTAATGTTTCCTTTAGAATCCCATCCATCCCAGACTTCACTGATGGAATCAGATCTTGTTATTTGCCTTCATAGCCTTGACTACTTCTGCTTCAAGGTATTTGTTAAAATTGCAGCTTTATACTTTACCAAGTATTTTATGTCAGCCTCCATCTCTCTCTAATTCATAGCTCTTTCAAGGCAGGTTTTATTTTTGTTTTCTTGCTTAAGAGGGCGTTTGGCACACGGTAGGTAGGTACCCAAGAAAGAGTGGATTGACGGGTGGTTATATGGATAGATGCATAGATAGATACATAGATAGATAAATAGATAGATAGATAGATAGATAGATAGATAGATAGATAGATAAATGGATAGATGGATGGATAAATGACAGATGCATGTTTATGGCAGCTATTGATGATAACCATGCTCTTGGCAGGAGAAAAAACTTGATCATGTAAAAAACAATAAAAATTATAAATGTTGTGCTGAATGTTTGTGGTTCAATTTTAAATGCTAATAAGTAAATTCATTTAATGCTCATTTTTATTTTGATATCAAAATCTGATTTCTATTTCTGTAGACATTAGTAAAAAAACACATTAACCCCTGAAAACTGAAAGCTTTTGTACATTGGTGAATTGAGCTGATTGTCTGTGGCTAGTTCTATCTGGATGGGGCTCGAGTTTTTAACATTTGTCATGATGATTGACATTAATAAGTTCCTTGACTGGCAGCATTGTCTAACAAAAGAGAAACCATGTGAGATGAACTTATGACCTCCCATGTCTCCCAGAACTGAGCACTTTTATCGAGTATTTGGAATGTGAGTAAGGCACAGGAAGAAGTCACTTGTTTTATACCATGTGAATCCAGTAATTAGAGAATCAAGTGTCTCTTAGCTTTCTCACTTGAGAGTTTCAAATTTGTGTTTGAAAGTTACACAATGTTAAAGCTGCTTTCTGATATTTGAAAACTATATAGCTTCCTAGTGCAACTAAAATAAGCACAAATAAGGCAGTGATAAATATTGTATATGTTATTTTATTACATAAAAGTTCGTAGTTTTTATAGTACTTGTTATTGGAAAAAAGTGCATGTATACCAAATAAAGGCCACAATTAGAGGTAACAGTTGTGCTCTGAATATAAGCAATGTAAAAGCTGTTTATTTTATAAACTGATCTTTTTCTAGGAAACAGAAGTACAAACTCTTACAGTGATAAACACAGGTGGGTTGCTGTCTTAGTGTCTTGATCTTTTCTTTTCTGGTAAATCATCACTCTGAAACCATATTTTCTCTTGATTGAAATTGAGTAATAGAAACTTAGAACAATGGAAAGTTTGTACTAGAAGGAGCACTAATAATTATCTATGTGATAATGTATCTATTATCTAGGCCTATATGATACTATAGTCCATGTTGTGATTGGCCATGACTTTGAATTTAAAAAAGGAAAAAAAGGACAACATAGAGTAGATGAGAGAGTGTAAAAATATAATGGGATCAATGGGTTAACTTTCCAATGAGATCAAAAAACAAAGTAATGATCTGGAGAGATGAGAGTTAATGATCAAAGGTTGAGACTCAAAAGATGAAATTCTAAGGAGAAGACATAATTGGAGGAAAAGCATTCAAGGAACTGAGAGAGAGATAAAATCTTCACATATTTGAAAGTAACATAGTAATTAAATCAATAATGGATGCACAAACATTTACCTGAGACATGACCAAGTCCAGAGGAAGAAGGTACAATAAATCACTATTGAATGTAGAAATACGAAAACAATAAAGCTGTAAAGTTATAATCTTTCATTCTATAAACCTACTACACATGTAATTATTTGATAAAATATTTTTGGTCCGTTGTGTTGTAGCCGTGAAAACATCGGTTTCTTATTCCCAACAGAGTGCAGAGATTCTTATTCATGAATAACAAATACACTAAATTGTTGCCGCAGACCTCTTGTCTATTTCATTTTCATTTTTCTGTAGACTTTCCTATCTCATCTATAATGTTTTATGATTCCATTTCATTAGAAACAGCCCAGATCCTAGGGGATTTTTTGCCAGATAACTCTATTATATTTAGAATTACTTTTACTTTCTCCTCAGCATTTTGGCATTTGCACAGGATTTTTGTTGCTTTAAGTTTGCATTTTTAGCAGTTCTTAATTCTATGCATATTCAATGTCTCAAAACTCTGTACATATAAGCAACAATTGTGCCCTTTCTTTCCCATGATTATTTGACACTGTGTAAACTAAGAACATAAGGTAAACATTCAACCAGTGATTATTTCCCTGGTCACCATGACTTCTACACAAATTGGACCTTGCTGAAAAGCACATGCAAATAGTATGAACTATAAAATGCTCTTCATTAGACTGAAATTTCTCAGTTAAGGACCATTATATTATTCTATGGAATCAGAAGCTAGAAGTGGGAATTTGTTTAGTTTACTTTCTCCACACTTAAAGAAGGCAACCATATTTTTCATGTTTATTTGACACTCATAGTAGGGCAGTGGCTAATTAATAAAAGTTATTTTGAAAATGATTTAATTGTTGAAAAAAAAGGAAATGTGTATATTGTCTACTTGGGCTTGCATGAGTTTTTAGGCAATGTAGCATTAAAGTATATGACTTGTAAGTGTTCACATTTTCCCATTTTTCCACTTACTAGTGTAAGTACAAAGAGATAATGACTATCATGTACTAAGACTGGAGAGATGTATGCACCATTTTATTTAAAAATGTTTTGTGGCATTTGATTTTATTTATGTTTCTCTTTGTAAAAAAATAGTTCTATACTATTTATTAGATGAGTCTGTATTGCATTATTTTTAAGAGTATGCATTAGGGGCCAGATGGCTTTAGTTGAATTATGAATTAATATATGTAAAGTGCTTAGAACAGTATCTGGCACACAGTAAGTGCTGCACAAATGTTAGCTAATTTTATTATCCTTATTTTTATTATAAAACACCTACTGAATATAAAATCAGTAAACTGGAAATGAGGAAATAAGGCCAAAAGTAAAATAAGCAAAAAAATAAAATTCAATCTTGTGTACCTCCCAGGAAACTCAGGATCAAGAGGTCTAGATAAATATTAAAAAGTGATTTTGCTTTTCTCATTTTTCTGGCCTGAATTAATGCTCTCTTTTGATTATATAATTTAGATACAACATACAAATGGCACAAATTATTGAGTTATAGTCCTATCCTTGTGACTTTGTTCTAAGTCTATATTTTATCATCTGTAAATTGAAAATAAATAATAGTACTTGCCTAGGATTTTAGTAATAATTAAACAAGGCAAGTTATACAATGTTCAAAAAACATTTCATTTTCTTCCTATTTTTCTTTATTATTTTTATGGACATTATTTACAGCTGGAACATAAATAGGAACAGACACTAAGCTAAGCAATTATTAATTATCATATCAGTAATGTAATGATCATAGAAAATAAAACATATACACTATCATTATAAATTAACTTGTCTGTGTCAAACATGATTTCCTTTGTTTTCCTCACCTCTTTGTCAAGTCAGAATTGTGAATAAATATCCAGATCTTGTGGTAAGTAAAATAATAGAAGTACATTTGTGACAAGAGGCAACACAATGAAAAGAGTTATTGACTATGTTGCAGTGCAGTAAAGATTTTGGCATGTAATGAAATATAAGATAAGTTTTGAAGAATCCACATTATCCTCTTTATGACATGCAGCAGCTAATAACATGCATAGCACGAAATATTTCAGAAGGTTTTCTTTTCTGTTTTTAAAATTTATTTGAAATATCACAGAAATTGCCTGAAATATTGCAGACTGACCAAGCAGTGAATCTCATATGTGACCAAACAGTGGATCTCATATATCAAAGTGACGCTTCTTACTCAATTTCACTAGGATACATGCTAAATATATTTTATATTTGCATAATATTTTACAAGTTTTAATTGAATTAACAAACATATTTAATATATTAAGTATGTATAGATAGCTTTGTTTTTTGCCCAACAGCAAATAAAAATATACAAACACAAAGTAACATTTATGATTAGAAATTTGAAGAGAAAGTGATATGAACCCTAAATTACTTTGATTTACTAACTTCACATCTGTGGTTATTTGTTTAAATTTCCCCAACTTTATTACTTTTTTATAAATGCTGGTCCTACCTGACATGCATTAGGAGACTTTATGAACGGATATACCACTGTGTATGATACATTTATTAAGAGGAAGCTCTCATAAGTGCCAGAGAACCTGGGAAGACTGTTACACATCTCAAGACTTCAACGGATTTTCTTATCAGGAAAAATGTTTACAACCAGAAGAGTGGAATTACTAAAGTTTACCAGAGTCCTGTGATTCTGGAATGCAGCAATGGTTGAGAAATTTCTGAAATAGCTTACCACAGAAACCTCCCAACCCCATAGGACTTATATTAGCCTCACAGATGCTTCCTTGTTTACCTATGACAAAGCCAGACACAGATTCCTTAAATTCTGATTCTGTGTCTCATAAACAATTAGCTAAATTTTTTCTTCCCCACAGACACATTGGAGCAAAATGTTTGTTAAGATTATTTTCTCCTATAGACCCTGGAGCCAGCAAACAATCCTCCTTAAAGGTCTCTCTCAAGAAAAGACTGAACTTAGGATACAGCATTTCCTGATCGGCTGTATAATGATTTCACCCTTGCTCATCCTATTCCCTGACACCAGGTTCTCTCAGGCCTTGGTTATTTCTTTTCACAAAAGAAAAACCCTTCTTTACCTAACCTTCAAGAGACTTGCAGAGTCTCCCTGTTTCAATAGTCATCTGTTCTGTCTCCCTCCCACTATTGCAATGATCCGTTCCTTCCCTCTTGCGATAAAATCTCTTTACATAAATTGAATTGTTTTCCATTTGACAAAAGTGAAAACTTAAAAAGGAAGCCACGTGGGAACACAAAGCAATTACTGATGATATTAAGGTAAGATTTCATGATACGTTTTCAAGATTGCTTTGCTCATAGAAACATAAACTAAGAACAAGAAAATCTGAAGTCATTTCTCTGCTCTACCTCTTACAAGTTGGTATGAACTTGGTTAAATAATAAAACTTAACAAAATTATTTTTCTTTCAACGATCTTCCTCTTTTCCTCTTTCTTTAGTGTCTCTTTCCCATTCTCTTGACCACCAAACTGACTTAAATATGTTACCTCTTTGAATAATGTTTTCCAGAAGGCAATGCTTAATGTAAAGAAATTATTCACTAATAGAGTTTCAGGCAGCAGGATTCAGGTAGTCTGGGAGGGATTTCTGCATGGAGATAATTCCACTGTCCTTAAGTCATACCAAGGAGAGGCCATCAAATCCTTCTATTTGTGTGGTTGGCTCTGTTACAGCAGATACTATTGTTAATACCTATTAACAACTGGCAATGGTAGTCAGAGTTTTTGGTGGCTTTGCTGGGAAATAGATCTGGCTCTGAAGAAAAAAATCTTGTCTTGAAGGAAGTGTAAGCATTTTCCCCCAGGAAAGGAATAAAAACAATCAATGATTCTTTATTTTTTTTTTTAAATAGGTTTTTGAGGGACAGGTAGTGTTTGGTTACATGAATAAGTTCTTTAGTGGTGATTTCTGAGATTTTGGTGCACCCATCAACTGAGCAGTGTACACTGTACTCTATGTGGTATTGCATTGTGGTTTTGATTTGTATTTCTGATAGTGATGTTGAGAATATTCTCATATGTTCGTTGGTCATTTGTATACCTTCTTTTGAGAATTGTCTATCCATGTCCTTAGCCCAGTTTTTGGTGGACTTGTTTGTTCTGTTCTTGCTGATTTGTTTGAGTTCCTCTTAGATACTGGATATTAGTCCTTTCTGGCTGTATAAATTGCAAAGATTTTCTGCCACTCTGTGAGTTGTCTGTTAACTTTGTGGATTGTTTCTTTTGCTGTGCAGAAGCTTTTCAGTTTAATTAAGTCACATCTATTTATCTTGGTTTTTGTTTCATTTGTTTTGGGTCCTTGGCCATGAAGTCTTTGCCTAAGCCAATATCTAGAAGGGATTTTTACAATATGATCTTCTTGAACTTTTATGACTTTGGGTCTTAGATTTAAGTCCTTCAGCCAGCTTGAGTTAATTTTTTATAAGGTGAGAGATGAGAATCCAGTTTCATTCTCCCACATGTGGCTTGCCAATTATCCTAAAACTGTTGAATCGGGTGTCTTTTCTCCACTTTATGTTTTGGTTAGCTTTGTCAAAGATCAGCTTGCTGTAAGTATTCGGCTTTCTTTCTGGGTGCGCTATTCTGTTCTATTGGTCTATTGCCTGTTTTTATACCAGTACCATGCTTTTTTGGTGACTATGGCCATATTAGTATAGTTTGAAGTCAGGTAATGTCATGCCTCCAGATTTGCTTTTTGTTTTTTGTTTGTTTGTTTTTGTTTAGTCTTGCTTTTATTATGGAGGCTCTTTTTTGACTCCATATTAATTTTAAGATTGTTTTTTCTAGTTCTGTGAAGAATGATGGTGGTATTTTGAAAAGGAATCGCACTGTATTTGTAGATTGCTTTTGTCAATATGGTCATTTTCACAATATTGATTCTACCTTTCCATAAGCATGGGATGTGTTTCCATTGGTTTGTGTCATCTATGATTTCCTTCAGAAGTGTTTTGTAGTTTTCCTTGTAGAGATCTTTCACATCCTTGGTTAGGTGTATTCCTAAGAATTTTAATTTTTTTGCAGCTATCATAAAATGGTTTGAGTTCTTGATTTGATTCTCAGCTTGGCTGCTGTTGGTGGATAGCAGAGCTACTGATTTCTGTACATTAATTTTGTATCCTGAAACTTTGCTGAATTCATTTATCAGTTCTAAGAGTTTTTGGAGGCGTCTTTAGGGTTCTCTAGGTATACGATCATATCATTAGCAAACAATGACAGTCTGACTTCCTCTTTACTGATTTGAATGTCCGTTATTTCTTTCTCTCGTCTGACTGCTCTGTCTAGAACTTCCAGTACCACGTTGAATAGAAATGTTAAGAGTGGGCATCCTTGTCTTGTTCCAGTTCTCAAGGGGAATGCTTTCAATATTTCCTCATTCAGTATTAGGTTGGCTGTGGGTTTGTCACAGACTTCTATGCTGATTTTGATGAGGATTTTAATCATAAAGGGATGCTGTATTTTGTCAAATGCTTTTTCTGCATCTATTGATATGATCATACGATGTTTGTTTTTAATTTTATTTATGTGGTGTATCACGCTTATTTACTTGCAGATATTAAACCAACCCTGCATCTCTGGTTTGAAACCTATGTGATCATGGTGGATTATCTTTTTGATATACTGTGGGATGTTCTTAGCTAGTATTTTGTGAAGGATTTTTGCATCTCTAATCATAAGGGACACTGATCTGTAGTTTTCTTTTTTTGTTATGTCCTTTCCTGGTATTAGGGTGATACTGGCTTCATGGAATTAGGTGGAATTTTCTCCTTCTCTATCTTGTGGAATGGTGTTAGTAAGATTGGTATCAATTCTTCTTCAGATGTCTGATAGAATTCAGCTGTGAATCCATCTGGTCCTAGACTTTTTTTTTTGTTGGCAATTTTTTTTTTTTTAATTACCATTTCAATCTTGCTGCTTGTTTTTGGTCTGTTCAGAGTTTCCATTTCTTCCTGGTTTATTCTAGCAGGGTTGTATATTTCCAGGAATTTATACATCTCCTGTAGGTTTTCTAGTTTATGTGTGTAAAGCTGCTTATAGTAGCCTTGAGTGATCTTTTGTATTTCTGTTGTATTGGTTGTTAAAGCTCCCATTTCATTTCTAATTGAGCCTATTTGGATCTTCTCTTCCTCTCTTCATGAATCTCTCTAATGGTCTATCAATTTTATTGATCTTTTCAAAAGAACAAGCTTTTTGTTTCATTTATCCTTTCCTTTTTGTTTGTTTGTTTGTTCGTTTGTTTGCTTCAATTTCATTTAGCTCTGATCTGATTTTGTTTATATCTTTTCTTCTGCTGCGCTTGGGTTTGGTTTGTTCTTGTTTCTCTAGCTCCTTGAGGTGTGACCTTAGATTGTTTCTTTATGCTCTTTCAGGCTTTTTGAGGTAGGCATTTGAGGCCATGAACTTTCCTCTTAGCACAGCCTGCGCCATATCCCAGAGGTTTTTATAGATTGTGTCACTATTATCATTCAGTGCAAATAATTTTTTAATTCATATCTTTATTTCATTGTTAACCCAGTGATTATTCAGGAGCTGGTTATCTAATTTCCATGTATTTGCATGGTTTTGAGAGTTACTTTTGGAGTTGATTTACAATTTTATTCCACTGTGGTCTGAGAGAGTACTTGATAAAATTTCAATTTTTAAAAATTTATTGAGACTTTTTTTGTGGCCTATTATATGGTCTATGTCGGAGAATGCTGCATACGCTGATGAATAGAATATATATTCTATTGGGTAGAATTTCTGTAAATATCTGTTAAGTCCATTTGTTCTAGGGTATAGTTTAAATCCTTTGCTTCTTTGTTGACTTTCTGTCTTGATTACCTGTCTAGTGCTGTCAGTGGAGTATTGAAGTCCCTCACTATTATTGTGTTGCTGTCTATCTCATTTTTTAGGTCTAATAGTAATTGTTTTATAAATTTGGGAACTCCTGTATTAGGTGCATATATATGTTTAGGATTGTGATATTTTCATGTTGGACAAGTCCTTTTATCATTGTATAATGTCCTTCTTTGTCTCTTTAATAGCTGTTGCTTTAAAGTTTGTTTGTCTGATATAAGAATAACTACTTCTGCCGGGCGCGGTGGCTCAAGCCTGTAATCCCAGCACTTTGGGAGGCTGAGACGGGCGGATCACAAGGTCAGGAGATCGAGACCATCCTGGCTAACACGGTGAAACCCCGTCTCTACTAAAAAATACAAAAAACTAGCCGGGAGAGGTGGTGGGCGCCTGTAGTCCCAGCTACTCGGGAGGCTGAGGCAGGAGAATGGCGTGAACCCGGGAGGCGGAGCTTGCAGTGAGCTGAGATCCGGCCACTGCACTCCAGCCTGGGCGACAGAGCCAGACTCAGTCTCAAAAAAAAAAAAAAAAAAAAGAATAACTACTTCTGCTCACTTTTGGCATCTGATTGCATGAAATATAATTTTCCACCCTTTTACCTTAATTTTATGTGAGTCTTTATGTGTTAAATGAATCTCTTCTAGACAGTAAATATCTGGTTGGTGAATTCTTATCCATCCTGCCATTCTTTATCTTTTATGTGGATTGTTTAAGCAATTTACATTCAACATTAGTATTGAGATGTGAGATACTATTCTATTAATCATGCTATTAATATTTGTTGCCTGAATACCCTTTTTAAAAATTATTTATTGTGTTTTTGTTTTATAGGTCCTATGAGATTTATGCTTTAAAGAGGTTCTATTTTGGTGTCTTACAAGATTTAGAGCTCCTTTTAGCAGTTCTTTTAGTGTTGGTTTGGACTGGTGAATTCTCTCAGCATTCATTTGTCTTAAAAAGACTGTATCTTTCCATCATTTATGAATTCTTGTTCAGCTGGATAAAAAATTATTTGTCAATAATGTTTTGTTTAAGAAGTCTGAAGATAGGGCCCCAGTCCCTTCTAGCTTGTAGGATTTCTGTTGAGAAATCTGCTTTTAATCTGCCAAGTTTTCCTTTATAGGTTACCTGGAGCTTTTGCCTCACAACTTTTAAGATTATTGTCTTCATCTTGACTTAAGAGAACCTGAAAAATGCCTAGGTGATTATCTTTTTGCAATAAATTTCCCAGGTATTCTTTAAGCTTCTTATATTTGGATGTATAGATCGCTAGCAAGGCTGGGAAAGTTTTCTTCAATGATACTCTCAAATATGTTTTCCAAACTTTTAGATTTCTCTTTTTCCTCAGGAGCTTCAATTATTTTTAGATTTGGGCATTTAAAATACTTCCACACTTCTTGAAGGCTGTGTTCATTTTTAAAATTCTTTTTTCATTGCCTTTGTGGATTGGGTTGGTTTAAAAACCTTGTCTTCAAGCTCTGAAGTTCTTTCTTCTGTTTGTTTGATGCCATTGCTGAGTTTTTCCAGTGCATTTTGCATTTCTCTAAATGTGTCCTTGATCTCCAGAACTTGTGATTGTTTATGCTATCTATTTCACCGATGATTTTTCCCTTTATATCTTGTATTTTTTTTTATTTCATTAAGTTGGACTTTACCTTTTTGTGGTGCCTATTTTATTAGTTTAAAAATTGATGTTCTGATTGTTTTTCTGGCAATTTAGGGATTTCTTCTTGGTTTAGATACATTGCTGGTGAGCTAGTGTGGTCTTTTTGGGGTGTTAAAGAATCTTGTTTTATCACATTACCAGAATTGTTTTTCTGGTTCCTTCTCATTTGGGTAGACCATGTTAGAGGAAAGATCTGGGACTCAAGGCCTGCTGTTTAGATTCTTTTGTCCCAGGAGGTGCTCCCTTGATGCAGTGCTCTCCCACCTCCCCTAGAGATGTGGTTTCCTAAGAGCCAAAGTGAAGTGATTATTTATCTTCTGGACCTAGCCATCCAGAACCAGGCTTCGAGTAGGTACTGAGGGGTGTCTTCCCGGAATCCTGTAATGTGAACCATCATCAGATCCCTCAGCCATGGATACCAACACCTGCTCTGGTGGAGGTGACAGGGGAGTGAAATGGACCCTGTGAAAGTCCTTAGTTGTAGTTTTGTTTACTGCACTAGTTTTGTTTTGGTTAGCCTCTTGCCAGGAGGTGGGGCTTTCAGGAGTGCAGTACCCCTGGTAGTATAGAGAAGATCAGGTGGTGGGTGGGGCCTTAGAACTCCCAAGAGATTATGTCTTTTGTCTTCCACTACCAGGTCCAGTACAGAAAGACCATGATGTGGGGACAGGACTAGATGTGTCTTAGCTCAGACTCTTTTTGGGCAGGGCTTGCTGTGGCTGCTGTGGGGGTTGGAGATGTGGTTCTCAGGCCAATGGAGTTACATTCTGAGGAGGATTTATTATCCACCTGAGAACACAGCTGCCTCTTCTGTGTCATGCAAGTTGCCAGGGAAGCAGGGGAAAGCCGGCAGTTACAGGCCTCACCCAGCTCCCACACAGCCCAAAAGGCCAGTGTCACTCCCACCATGCCCCCTACAAAAGCAATGAGTTTATTTCTAGGCAACAGGTGAGCGGGGCTCAGAACTTACCCCAGGCTACCAGCCTCCTGGCTGTGAAAGCAAACTGGGTTTTCAGGTTTTGCACCTCCCTGACTTGCCATGGCTTCCGTGCTGTGACTGTACTCCCATTACACCAGAAATTTTCTGTCCAAAAAACTTCATGTTAGTTCAAAATTGTTAAAAATTTGGCTGGGAAGTTCTTCTTGTCCTGTCTTCGCAGTTCCTCTGGCAGCCGTCCCCAAGGACCTCCTCTGCGAGACAAAGTCAGAAATGGCTTCCTTGGTATCCAAGAGATCCCACTGCAGCTCTTTCTGCTACTTCTCCTAATGCTGTGCTCTAAATTTCTGTCAGTTCCAGGTAAGGTGAAATCCTTCTGCCATGATTCTGAACCTTCAGGTTCCCCAATGAGGATGTTTGTTTGGGGGCAGATGATCCCCCTTTCACACTTTCGCACTTTGGGCACTTACAGTTTTTTTTTTTTTTTTTTTTTTATACTACTTTAAGTTCTAGGGTACATGTGCACAATGTGCAGGTTTGTTACATATGTATACTTGTGCCATGTTGCTGTGCTTCACCTATCAACTCGTCAGCACCCATCAACTCGTCATTAACATCAGGTATAACTCCCAATGCCATCCCAACCCCCTCCCCACTCCCCATAATAGGCCCTGGTGTGTGATGTTCCCCTTCCAGAGTTCAAGTGATCTCATTGTTTAATTCCCACCTATGAGTGAGAACATGCGGTGTTTAGTTTTCTGTACTTGGGATAGTTTGCTGAGAATGATGGTTTCCAGCTGCATCCATGTCCCTACAAAGGACACAAATTCATCCTTTTTTATGGCTGCATAGTATTCCATGGTGTATATGTGCCACATTTTCTTAATCCAATCTGTCACTGATGGACATTTGGGTTGATTCCAAGTCTTTGCTATTGTGAATAGTGCTGCAAAAAACATACATGTGCATGTGTCTTTATAACAGCATGGTTTATAATCCTTTGGGTATATACCCAGTAATGGGATGGCTGAGTCATATGGTATTTCTAGTTCTAGATCCTTGAGGAATCGCCATACTGTTTTCCACAATGGTTGAACCAGTTTACAATCCCACCAACAGTGTAAAAGTGTTCCTATTTCTCCACATCCTCTCCAGCACCTGTTGTTTCCTGACTTTTTAATGATTGTCATTCTAACTGGTGTGAGATGGTATCCCATTGTGGTTTTGATTTGCATTTCTCTGATGACCAGTGATGACGAGCATTTTTTCATGTATCTGTTGGCTGTATGCATGTCTTCTTTTGAGAAATGTCTGTTCATATCTTCTGCCCACTTTTTGATGGGGTTGTTTGTTTTTTTCTTGTAAATTTGTTTGAGTTCTTTGTAGGTTCTGGATATTAGCCCTTTGTCAGATGAGTAGATTGCAAAAATTTTCTCCCATTCTGTAGGTTGCCTGTTCACTCTGATGGTAGTTCCTTTTGCTGTGCAGAAGCTCTTTAGTTTAATTAGATCTCATTTGTCAATTTTGACTTTTGTTGCCGTTGCTTTTGGTGTTTTAGACATGAAGTCCTTGCCCATGCCTATGTCCTGAATGGTACTACCTAGGTTTTCTTCTAGGGTTTTTATGGTTTTAGGTGTAGCATTTAAGTATCTAATCCATCTTGAATTAATTTTCGTATAAGGTGTAAGGAAAGGATCCAGTTTCAGCTTTCTACTTATGGCTAGCCAATTTTCCCAGCACCATTTGTTAAATAGGGAATCCTTTCTCCATTTCTTGTTTTTGTCAGGTTTGTCAAAGATCAGATGGCTGTAGATGTGTGGTATTATTTCTGAGGGCTCTTTTCTGTTCCATTTGTCTATATCTCTGTTTTGGTACCAGTACCATGCTATTTAGGTTACTGTAGCCTTGCAGTATAGTTTAAAGTCAGGTAGCGTGACGCCTCCAGCTTTGTTCTTTTGGCCTAGGATTGTCTTGGAGATGCGGGCTCTTTTTTGGTTCCATATGAACTTTAAAGCAGTTTTTTCCAATTCTGTGATGAAAGTCATTGGTAGCTTGATGGGGATGGCATTGAATCTATAAATTACCTTGGGCAGTATTGTCATTTTCACAATATTGATTCTTCCTATCCATGAGCATGGTATGTTCTTCCATTTGTTTGTGTCCTCTTTTATTTCACTGAGCAGTGGTTTGTAGTTCTCCTTGAAGAGATCCTTTACATCCCTTCTAAGTTGGATTCCTAGGCATTTTATTCTCTTTGAAGCAATTGTGAATGGAACTTCATTCATGATTTGGCTCTCCGTCTGTTACTGGTGTATAAGAATGCTTGTGATTTTTTGCACATTAATTTTGTAACCTGAGACTCTCAGTTTTTTTGACTATCTCCTGGAGCTTACAGGGCAATCTGCTTCCTTCAAAGGGTCTGTGGGTTCTTCTGTCTTTCATGGTATATTTTTTCAGTAGTTGTTGGAGCAAAAGTTCACAATGTGAGTCTCCACATGCTGCTCTGTCTGAGTGTGAACTGCCACTTAGTCCTGCTTTCTATCTGCTATTTTCCTTCTCTCTCAGTCATAAAACTTTTCAGACTTGAATTTCTTTCCTTTTGAAGCAAGAGTCACAATTCCTACCTCCAGGGATATTGAAAGGACTGAATGACTAATGCATATGAAAGGGATTAGAAACTTGCAAAGTCTCCTCATATTGCATTTACTTTGTCTGTAAAGGGCTCTCCTCCACAGGCTGCTGATCACTCTAAACAGCTCCTGTATTATAAGAAAGGTTTAAAATATTTGAAAGATTATCAACTGTGATTATTTCTGCAGGAAAGAATAAAAGGTTAATAGAAAAATATAAAACTTAGCCAGCCATAACTCTACATAAGCACTGCTGATTTTTTAACTTGACTCTAAGTATTTTCTTAAAAGACCTTCAGGCAGCTCAGGAATAATTACCTAAATGATAATGAATACTATACTAGACAAAACAATATAAGGAAAATGATATATTTCAAGGGTTAAATAAAATTCACTTTAAGATCATGACATCTTATATGATCATCAAATACCATATGATGTTATTTTGAAAATAAATAAGTGTTTATTTGGAAATAAATAGTTTAGGAAAAGTCTTTTAATGAGAGAGAAGCTTGCTGTAATCTGAACCTGAAACTAAACTGTCTTTCTTTTTTTTTTTTTTTTTTTTTTGAGACAGAGTCTTGCTCTGTCGCCACCCAAGCTGGAGTACATTGGCGTGATCTCAGCTCACTGCGAGCTCTGCCTCCCGGGTTCACGCCATTCTCCTGCCTCAGTCTCCTGAGGTGGGACTACAAGTACTTACCACCATGCCCGGCTAATTTTTTGTATTTTTAATAGAGAGGGGGTTTCACAGTGTTAGCCAGGATGGTTTCGATCTCCTGACCTCGTGAACTGCCGCCTTGGCCTCCCAAAGTGCTGGGATTACAGGCGTGAGCCACCATGCCTGCCAACTGTCTTTAATTGAAGTTGAGGAAAAATTATACTATCTTGACGCTATAGAATGGATCTTGCCATAAGAAAGTATTTTTTAATTACTAATCTTTAAGACTGAAAACATTTTGATGTTTTTTTCTCTAACACAGAGAAGTAGCAGTTTGAATCTTCATTTATCTTTTCAAACCAAGAGAGATCTTTTTAAAGTTTATGCTTCAAGGTTAGAGTAGTTCTTTAACTTTTCTTTTTCCTTTCTCATGTCGAAGGACTTTGGCTCACCTGAATATATTTCTTTGAATGTTTCTTAGTATCAAAAATCAATCTAATTTATATTATATTTAATATTCCATATAATATAAACTATAGGAAACAAAATATTTTTGATACAAATCCATTAATTCTAATAAATTATCTTCATTCTTTCAGCTGTTTTAAAGTTTATACACATTTTTTCTTACAAAAGATAGTATGTTATTTAACTCTTAAATTTGAAAGTATTGTTAGCTTAATCAGGGCTAACAATATCAATTACTATATCTAATAAATTTACTTGTATATTGAATATTACCAAAGACTTTTTTAAAGTTGAATTTTATGTCATATCTATGTTTTCAACCTTGAGTTAAGAGGTCTCATTTAAGTTATCAATCTTCATTTAACTTTAGAATATCCTTATTGATGTTGTCTGAGCCATTGATTTGCTTACTTTTCATTTCAGTTCTGGTCCTCAATAATATTGGCCCAAAGTTTTGTTGTTGTTATTTTGGTATCTTAAATTTTTTTAATGAAAATTTTCTTTTTGCAGAATAAAGACAATTGGAAAATATTTTAAACTATAAAGCAGCAATATGACTGTATTTCAAAATATTTTTTCTCCAAAACTGAGAGACCATTAAACATCATAAGAGTTAAGATGTAGTTGAAATTGCAAAAATCTAGCAACCCTAAACTTCAGTATTTATGTTGCAATTTTTTAATATTTTTTTTAAACTTTTATTATTGGTTTAAGAGTACATGTTGAATTTTGTTATGTAGGTAAACTTAAGTCACAAGGGTTTGTTGTGCGGATTATTTTATCACCCAAGTATTATGCCCAGGACCCTATAGCTATCTTTTCGGCTTCTCTCCCTCCTCCTATCCTCCAAGCATCTATTGTTCTCTTCTTTGTGTTCATGAGTACTCACAATTTAGCTCCTACTTGTAAGTGAGAACATGTGGTGTTTGGTTTTCCGTTTCTGCATTAGTTTTCTAAGGATAATAGACTCTAGATCCATCCACGTTCCTGCAAAAAATATGATCTCATTTTTATGGCTGCATAGTATTCCATTTTATACATTTTCTTTATCCAGTCTATCACTTGTTACTTAGGTTGATTACTTGTCTTTGCTATTATGAATACTACTGCAATGAACATTTGCATGCATGTGTCTTTATAGTAAAATGATTTGTATTCCCCTGGGTATATACCTAGTAACGGGATTGCTGGGTCAAATTGTAGTTCTGCTTTTAGCTCTTAGAGGAATTGCCATATTGCTTTCCACAATGATTGATTGAACTAATTTACATCCCCACCAACAAGATATAAGTGTTTTCTTTTCTCTGCAACCTCACCAGCATCTGTTACTTTTTGACATTTTAATAATAGCCATTCTGACTGGTGTGACATGCATTGTAGTTTTGATTTGAATTTCTCTAGTGGTCAAGGATATTGAGCTTTTTAAAATATGCATGTTGGCTTCATGTCTGTCTTCTTTTGAAAATTGTCTGTTCATATCCTTTGCCCATTTTTTATGGGATGGTTTGTTTTTCTCTTGTAAATGTGTTTAAGTTCATTGTAGATGCTAGATATTAGACTTTTTTTCAGATATATACCTTGCAAATATTTCCACTCATTCTGTTGGTTGTCTGTTTACTCTGTTGATCATTTATTTTGCTGTGCAGAAACTCTTAAATTTAATAATATCCCATTGGTCAATTTTTGCTTTTGTTGCAATTACTTTGTCTTCATCATGAAATCTTGCCCATTCCTATATCCAGAATGGCATTGACTAGGTTGTCTTCTAGGGTTTTTATGGTTTTGAGTTTGACATTTAGATTGTAATTCATCTTCTGTTAAATTGTGTATATGGAGTAAGGAAGGGGTGCAGCTTCCATCTTTTGCATGTGGCGATCCAATTATCCCAGTATCATTTATTGAACAGGAAGTCTTTTTCCCATTGCTTGTTTTGTTAGCTTTGTCTAAGATCAGATAGTCATAGGTGTTTGACCTTATTTCTGAGCTCTCTATTCTGTTCCATTGGTCTATGTGGCTATTTTTGTACCAGTACCAAGCTGTTTCAGTTACTGTACCACTGTAGTATCATTTGAAATCAGACAGCATGATACCTCCAGCTTTGTTCTTTTTGTTTAGTATTGCCTTGGCTATTTGGGATCTTTCTTTTTTCCATTTTTGTTCCATTTGAAATTTAAGATAGTTTTTTGTAGTTCTCTGAAGAATGTCATTGGTAGTCTAATAGGAATAACATTGAATCTATAAATTGCTTTGAGCAGTATGGCCATTTTAATGATATTGATTCTTCCCATTCATGCACCTAGAATGATTTCCCATTTGTTTATGTTATCTCTGATTTATTTGAGCAGTGTTTTATAATTCTCATTGTAGAGTTCTTTCAACTCCTTGGTTAGCTGTATTTCTAGGTTTTGTATTCTTTCTGTGGCACTCATAAATGGGATACCCTTCCTGATTTGGTTCTTGATTTGATTGTTGTTGGTGTATAGGAATGCTAATGATGTGTTTTTTGTTTTGTTCTGTTTTGTTGTTTGTTTGTTTTTTTGAGACAGAATCTCCCTGTGTCTCCTGGGTTCATGCCATTCTCCTGCCTCGGCCTCCTGAGTAGCTAGGACTACTCACGCCTGCCACCACGTCCGGCTAATTTTTTTGTATTTTTAGTAGACATGGGGTTTCACCATGTTAGCCAATATGGTCTGGGTCTCCTGACCTTGTGATCCGCCCGCTTTGGTCTCCCAAAGTGCTGGGATTACAGGTGTGAGCCACCGAGTCTGGCTGCTAGTGATTTTTGTAAATGATTTTGTATCCTGAAACTTTGCTGAAGTTATTTGTCAGCTGAAGAAGCTTTTTGGCTGAGACTATGGGGTTTTCTAGATACAGAGTCATGGCATCTGTAAATAGAGGTAGTTGGACTTCGTCTCTTCCTATTTGAATGCCTTTATTTCTTTGTCTTGCCTGATTGCTCTGGCTCTGACTTCCAATACTCTGTTGAATAGGAGTGGTGACAGAGGGCATTCTTGTCTGCAATTTTTTTACCGGCATGTCCCTAGTGTTCAGTTTATTCATTTATAAAATGAATTGATGTTGCGTGGCATTCCCTAAGATCTCTTAAAAGTCAGCCTCCTAAGATCTACTTAAATTCATTCAGAGTGTTAGAAATTAGGAGCCCTGGGGGTGAAGAATGATTGGTTAATGGGTACAGTCATATAGTTACATAGAAGAAATAAGTTCTAATGTTTGATAGCAGAGTGGGGTGACTATAGTAAACACTATGTAATATATTTTTCAAAATAGCTAGAAGAGAGGGCTTGAAATATATGCAAGACATACAAATAATACATACTCAAGTGACATACACCCTAAATACCCTGATTTGATCATTACTATTCTAAATATGTAATGAAATTTCACATGTACACCATAAATTTTATTTTTACAATGTATCAAAATAAATAAGTAAAATAAAAGGTAAATTCATTAATAAAAAAATTAGGAGCCCATTATGATTGAATAATGTTCTACCAAACGAACCTAGTTCCTTTAAGTTGGCATGCCCATAACTTATTGAATATTGATTACACATCAGCAAAACAGTAAACAAAAACTATAACCTGCATACCACCATTTATATATCATTGGATTTTACAAACAAATAATTAAACAGAACTTTCACCTCTTTCTGTTCCCTTTCCTCTGTCCTTACTCATCACTCTACCATCATACATATTTATCCATTGTCTTAGTCTGTTTGCCCTACGACAAGAAAATACCAAAAACTGGTAGCCTATAGACATTTATTTATCATTGTTTTGGAGACTGGAAGTCCAATATTAAAGTGTTGGCAGATGTTGTATCTGGTGAGGGCCGTCTTTCTGATTCATGGATAGCACTTTCTCTGTGTTCTCACATTACATAAGGGGTAAGACAGGTTTCTGGGTCCTCTTTTGTTAAGACACTGATCCAAGTCCTCCAGGAACTGCTACCATGATCTAAGTCACTTCCTAAAGGCCCCACTTCCTACTAACATGACTTTGGGGGTTGGTATCTCAATACATGAATTTCAGAGAGATGCATATATTCAGACCATAGCACTCATGTATTCTGATATGTTTTCCTGAGTTTTTCAAGCATTGGTGAAAGTGATATAGAGTTTGGTAACATATCATTGGGCCCTGAAAACAATAAAATGTGTTTAATTACTTGTGTAACTGTACTGAGCACCATATAGAACTTATAGCAACCACAGTTTGGTTTTGTTTAGTTTCATAATTATAAAATCAATATACTTCTTTCAAATGAAAGGTATCATGCTTTGGGTGGCAGACCTTTCAAGCTGACCATTTCATGTCACATAGGGTGAACTACAGGAGAGTGCATATCCTAAGCTTTGCTTTCTTTTGACACCAATGGTGCTTAGCTCCTCAGTAAGCCAGTTTACTATTCTGTCTTTCTCTCTTTATTTGCAAAGCATAGATACTGATCTTTGTCTTGTGTGTGTTATGGAATTACTCTCAGGATCAAAGGAATTAATACTTATCAAAGTACCATGTGAACAATAAAATATGAGATATTTTATCCAAACTGAAATATTACCTCTTTGGATAATCCTCCTTAGATATCTGACACACATGATTACTTGCTTTCCCATACAGGGCTCATGTAAAATTCTAGGTTTTTTTTTTTGTAATTCTCATGTAAAATTCTAGGTACAATTTTCATTTTAAAAAATTGTAAGTGCAAACATATGCATTCTCTATTTCAAATTCTATATTCAGTAATTGTATTTCCATTTTATTCTATTACTTCCATTTATATGCTCACACAAAGCTGTAGAGAGCAGAAATATTAGGTAGTTTGATTGAATATATTTTGTAATGACTCTTTGAGAGTGACAGGTAATCTTTGGAAATCTAAATACTTTTAGATAGCAAATTATCTCCCAAAGTCCCTGGAAGCTTCCACTCCTCATATAGGTCAAATAAATCAGAACCTTCTTACTCTAACTTAAAGACCTATGTTAGAACTACATGAATTTGGCACTCCAAAACACCAAACATTAGCAATAGATTCAAATATATGTTCACAAAACAAAGTACAAAAAATTCATAATACAGGGTCATAATTACTTGTTATGTATAAATGATCATCGCCTTTAATTTGCAGATAAAGTATCTAAAATTCAGAGTAAATGATTTTTTTTTCAAAATAACAGAATTAACCAAAAATAGAAGAAATTATGCTCAATTATTTGGATTCTGCTGGCAGGTATAAAAAAATCAGTTCACCTGAATCCATTTCAAATAGGAGACTCTACTCATAGGTACATTATAAGTAACTCTGCCATTTCTCTGTTAAGCACTATTAACTTTATTGTTTTTAATTTTTATTTTTTATTTTTCGAGACAGTGCTTTAATCTGTCACCCAGGCTGGAGTGCAGTGGTGTGATGTCGGCTCACTGCCACCTCTGCCTCCCAGGTTCAAGTGATTCTTCTGCCTCAGCCTCTTGAATAGCTAGGATTTACGGGTGTGCACCACCATACCCAGCTGATTTTTCTGTATTTTTGGTAGAGATGCAGTTTTGCCATGTTGGCCAGGCTGGTTGCAAACTCCTGGTCTCAAGTGATCCACCTGCCTTGGCCTCCCAAAGTGCTGGGATTACCAGCATGAGCCACCACTCCTGGCAACACTCATAATTTTAAAGTCTGGCTTTTGGACAGAAAGGCCAATATGCATCTTCTTTTGACCTTACTTCATTTCTACAATCACTGCTAGACTGAGTGCAAGGTGGTGTTACTTATGGGCTCAGATTGGAAGGGCTCAGGAAAAAAATGATTTCTTATTGCTTCTTATATAAAAGTAATGTCACAGAAGGGTTAATGAAATTTGGTCATTGATCGTGTATCCATTAGCTTGAAAAACATGTTCAGTTTAATGTCAATAATTTTAAAATTATTTGTGATTAAAATCTTACTTAATCTTTCTATAAAAGAAGAAAACACCCAGCTACCTTGGGAGGCTGAGGCAGGAGGATCACTTGAGTCCAGGAGTTTAAGGCTGCAGTGAGCTATGACTGTGCCACTGCACTCCAGCCTGGGTGACAGAAGGAGACTCTGTCTTAAACATTTTTTAAAAAATCAATCAAAGAGCAAAGGTATAATTCCTTAGATTTATTAATTGATGATTATGAGCATTGTCACCTTTTATAGTAATTCTCTAGTATTATAAACCACATCATTTGAAACTGAGTTGGTATGGCGTGCCCACGTAAAAAAAGTAAAAGTAATATATTGATATTAATTAATCTTGATAATTATTTCTTACACAAGATTGGTCATATGAATCATTTATAATTTAATATTATGTAAATTAACATGAATATACTTCAGACATATTACTAAAATGATGAAGAATAATATTGTCATGATTTCTGTGAGTTTATTGTTGAGCAGATGATGAGGAGGAGAAAATGGAAGTAGTTAGTTCCTGTAGCTCAGTAGAACGTATGGAAATGAATGTTTTCATTAATTATCGGGAAAAATAATGAGGGAAATGTTCTTCTTCTCCTCAGAGAAGATTATTCAAATACCTGTTTTTGACAGGGACAGATAATTATTTAAGCATCTTTCATCTCTAAAATGCTATGATTATAAGAGATATTTAGTCTAAATCAAAGTTATTCCCTCTGATTATTTAGTACATATTTTACTTACACTGACTTTGAAGGAACTTACATTAAAAATCATGTTATGATACAAATGCATGCCTTTTCTCCCATAATAATCCACAATTAATTTCTCACTTTCTATTCCAAATCGTTTGCTAGATACTGGACATCTTAAAACTGTTTACTCTCCTAAATTTATTTTTTAATTCATTGTACTTTTTTCTCCCATCTCAACACACTATCAATTTAGGTAAAGATAAATTCTATAAAATCTCTTTCAATTCAATTCAGTTCAAAAATAAATTGAATTGTGCATGATGTCAAAGGAAAACATAGCTGGTCAGCAAAGTGGTAAAAACAGATTTTACTCAGGAACTATTGCAATAGAGAAAGAGATTTCATACAGAACATGGCTTAGTTTTGAATACAACAAGAAAAAGAGGATTGTGGCTAAATCAAACTAGCAAGATTCTTGCTAAAGACAGGCCAGATCATCAAATATTACTTGAGGTATGGTGGAGGATGAGGAACCCAGTCAAATATTGTGAGTAATCAGATATAAAGTGTAATATATATTGGCTAAACTGAAACTGACTTAACAGGATTTATGCTAAAATTGAACAATGCAGAGATGTTTATGGAAGCCCTAAAGTTGGAGTCTGTTTCAGAAGAGAGTTCAAAAATTTTGACTAAAGTTTCATGAAAAAGAGAATATTTTTCAATATTTCCAGTACAGTGTTTGATGTTGATGATAGAAAGATTTTTAGGGGATGGCGCTTATCTTCAAAGAATTGGGTGTCTGTGAATCTGATTAAATAAAAAAAGGATAAACAACAGGAGAATAACGAAAGTACTGATGTGAAGTCAAGGAGGATTAAGAGGATTTTAGAAATAGTTCACAGAAGTGATATTTGAGCTGCATCTGGAAAGGTAAATTATTTGCCTAAGCAGAAAAGGAGACAATTTCAATACATAAAGGGAAAACATCTATTAAATTGTAGGGTTGTTAAAGTCTAAGCATGTACATGAATTATAAAGAAATAAGAACTGAATATGAAAGGAGGTAGGGGTAGGAAGTAAAACCATACAGATAAGATAGCTTCAGATTTGACATACAATTTTTCCCCCTCAGCAGATTGACAAGATCAAGAATTTTTAAGGAACTAATTTTGATAAAAATTTGAAGATTCACTTGGTTTAATATACAGTGGAAGCAGATGAGAAGTATAGGTTGCTAAAATATTAATAATACCATAAATGAGGGAGTTCATGATAGCCTTCCTTTATTCATTATACGGATTATCATAAAATAATTTTAACTGACCTTGACACATTTTCTACCTTCTGCTTTCATGTTATATGGTTTATCATAAAATAATCTAATTTAATCTTTGCACATATTCTCTCTTCTACCTCATAGTGCATTTTTGACATATATTAAAATAATTATTAATCTTTTACTACATTGATTCCCCACTTCCAGCTATAGAATATACAATGTAAACCTGTGGTACAAGATAAGTACCAAAAGACTACTTTATTCTTGATTATTTGTATACAGACATTTGGAACACATCAAGGACTCATCAACAGACTTTGCAGACATATTTAGTTAACATTATATACTGCCGCTAATTTAGTTGCACTCATGCAAAGGTACACATTTGAAACATAAACTACTTTACTATTATATGCACTGTTAAAGAATGATATGTTCTGAGTAACCGGTCACTGAGAAAATGTTAAACCACCATGATAAAGAATTAAACCTCAAATGCAGTATTCAAATTGTAAAGCATTTTTGGACTTAACAGTTGTGATTTTTAAAGGTGCTGGCTCACAAGATTAATATTTCAAATTTCTGATTTCATGTCATAGCTGAATTCATTTCTAGTTGATGAAAATAGAGATTGCACATATATATTTCATAAGATAAACATTAGATTGTTTCTCAGATGATAATGGTTACATAGCATGTAGCACGGTACTGGCAAAACAATCTTGCTATAGAAGATATCTATTATTTATTATTTACAAACTGCTAATTAATCATTCACTCACTATTCTCTGTTAATCAACTGAATAGTCTATTATTTACTATTAACTGACTATGCCTCTTATTTATTCTTCGTTTTTAATTAAATGAGCGTGGGTGAATTTTTTTTTTTTTCGAGCAAAGAATCATAGCTATAAAATGAAAGTTCAGCCAATGATATGTACAGCCTACTCTGACTCCAAGATTCTATTTACTAGATGTTCATCTCAGTTTCAGAAAGTCTTTTTTTAAAATATGTATATCTATTCTGAGATACTTCATTTAGTAAGTAGTATTTTTTTGTTGGGCCTACAATGTGTTCACGATAATATGTCTACTCAGTTCAAAGAAACATAATTGGAAAAGAGGTGAGTGGAAGGTGTTCCCTATTTCCAAAAAGAAAAGGAGAGAAAAGCAGGTAAGCATTACTCTTGGAAATAATGATATTTTCAATAAGAGAGAGAAGAAGATGACCACTGATATACAATAATTCTGCAAAGATAAATGCTCATTTCCTGGCCTCTGCAACTTCATCCACTTTAGCTTTGAAAATAAAAGTTCACTAACACTGGTAAGAACAATTTCACCATCTCTTAGCATGTCCTGGACAGGTTTTATAGGTTTTATGCTGTAGGGTTCTTGGCAACAATTGTACCGTTCATCATCTTCAGGGCATCAGGACAAACTAAAACTGAAGTTTTTTTCTTTTTCTTTTTCAAATCCAATTACATAAGGAAAATAAATTAAAAATAAACTATTGTGCAAATTCTTTGATATTTATATCTTTTTCACATTACAGTTTTAAAGTTAGAGACTATAAGGGACAGTTAGGAGTGTATGTATGCATATCTTTATTTCTGTTTAAATGTTAGAATTTCTTTTGTTTTATGTTAGGTCTCTGAACTACAGAACTGTGAAGCTTAATTGCTTAATTGGTTTTAAATTTTATCAAGTATATTTATGTTCCAGCTGAAGTTATAAATCATAAATTTGTGATGGCTCTAATTGGTACAAATGTGTCATTTTTCCTCCTGCCAAGAAAGAGATGTGAAAATTAAATTATTTTGATACATATTTTGCAAATAGTGGTGGTGGTTTTGAGGGCATAGTGAAAGAAAAAGATAATCAAGGAACTTAGGATTTTGGAAGAACAATTTTCTTTTTTATTAAGAAAGTTAGGTTTAAGTAGGAAAAAAAAAAACCTAAAGGAAAAAAGGAAATGTTATGTTGTGATCCCCAAAAACTCAGGCAAGACAATAGAAAATCAACAAATAGGATTGCATCAAGCTAAAAAACTTCTACACAGCAAAGGAAGCAGTCAACAGAATGAAGAGGAAATCTATGGTATGGGAGATGATATTTACAAACCATATATCTGATAAGGGGTTAATAAACAAAACATCTAAGGAACATAAACAACTCAGTACCAAAAACAACAAACAACCAATTTGAATTGGCCTTTTTTTTTTTTCAAAATAAGGCATAAAAAGGCCAACAGGTATATGAAAAATTGCTGAATATCACTAATCATCAATGAAATGCAAAACAAAGCCACAATGAGATATCACCTCAAACCTGCTAGGATGACTACTATCCAAAAAAAAAAAAAAAAAGATAAGTGTTGATGAGAATGTGAAGTAAAATAACCCTCGAACATTGTCGGTGGGAATATGAATTAGTACAACCATTATGGAAAACAGTATGTTGATTCCACCAACAATTAAAAATAGAACTGCCATATGATTCAGCAGTTCTACTTCTGGGTATATATCCAAAGGAAACAAAATCCGTATCTCAAAGAGATATTTACCCTCCTATGTTCATTGCAGCATTATTCAAAATAGTCAACATATGGAATCAACCTAAGTGACCACCAGCAAATGAATGGGTAAAAAAATGTGGTATATGATGGAATACTGTTTAGCCTTAAAAAAGAAGAAAAAAGAAATTATATGTATTTCCTCTTTAAATCTGTAACATGTTGAGTTATATTAACAGATAATTACACTGTTCATACATTTCTGATGAGTCCAATTGATCACACTACATTTCTATGCATTATTTGATACATTTTGATATGTTTATAAATATTTTATTTTGGTGAATTTATGATTATAAATTAAATTTGTTTATAATTTTCAATTCCCATATTGACCTCTGATTTTGTTTTTTAAGGTTATAACTGCATCATATGACGAGTTATGTAGTAATCCTTCATTTTATCTTCTTGAGAACACTTTATAAGTCATTGAATTTACCTGATACTTTTATTTATAGTAAATTTATCTCAGTATGAGATCATAAGACATTGTCTTTTCTTTTCATACAGTAATAATGAATGCATAGCATTTTGATTGTCATATGTGTGTATGTTTTATGTATGAAGGAAGCTGTCAGAAAATATTCAATAGGACATGTTAGTTAAAATAGATTTGATATGTGCAATTCAGATAAGAGTGCTTCGTATAGCACAAAAGAGAACAGAACTTTTTTCAACCAATCTCAGTCAAACTACTTTATTATCTTCTGGGATAATGGGTTTACATTTGAAGGTATAGAAGGCATTTAATAAGAGAAAAATACAGAAAAAGTCTATTTTACTAGCTCACATGGCAACATAAATCATTTCCCCTTTACCCCATGTCTATAACTTCAGTGTTACCCTCAACTAAGCCAGAAATTCTGTTTCCACGATAATTTTTCTCGATCATGTTTTCACAAAAGTATTTAGTTAGATTTGTGTGAGCTAAATAACGATGAAGATTAAAAGTCTCTTTACTTTAAAAACGCTGTATGTAGGGCCGGATGCGGTGGCTTATGCCTGTAATCTCAGCACTTTGGGAGGCCGAGGGAGGTGGATCACAAGGTCAGGAGATCGAGATCATCCTGGCCAGCATGGTGGAACCCTGCCCTACTAAAATACAACAAAATAGCCGGGTGTGGTGGCGGGTGCCTGTAATAGCAGCTACTCGGGAGGCTGAGGCAGGGGAATCGTTTGAACCCAGGAGGCAGAGATTGCAGTGAGCCGAGATTGTGCCACTGCACTCTAGCCTGGCATCAGAGCAGGACTCCATCAAAAACAAACAAACAAACAAACAAACCTCAGTATATAATTCCTGCTAATAAAACTACCTCTATCTACTTTCTAGCTTTTTCTTTAGTGTCTTGTATCCCATCTCTAACTTTTTAAAGAATAATATATCTTGAAAAAGTCAATGTTCATTTTTAATAGAAATATAATTTTACTTATCAGCATTATTGGATTTAAAGGTGTTAATTTAAGGAACCAAAGTAAATTGAAATTCTGTGTCCCTCATCATCTCTTTTCTCTGAAAATGCTATCAAGAGAGGGAAGAATTCTATTTTCAGCATGTGTCGCTGAACTGACTTCATAGGCCTTGTCCCTAGTTGCAAAACACAATTATACTACTTACAAAGGACATTAGCACTAATCTCACTAATTTCATTAGACTGAATTATTTTTATGCATTTTGTTTGAATTGGGAATACAGAATTTATAGCAATATCATCTTCCTTTGGAAATAGCAAAAGTGTGACATCTTTTTTCTATATTCATAATCACAAGGGGTCACATCGGAGATCAAGGGATGATCTAGTAATAAACGCTAGCAGGTGATACTAACATAGCTCTTCTTTACATTGTTTTTATAATAGCCTTAAAAATAATCCTTCACATAGTCCTCTGAGAGTCATTTTTTGTTGCTATTTCCCATTTTGAAAAATTATTTGGGAATACAAGTAAAATAATTTAATTTTGAATCAATAGAAAAAGCCATGTACCACTAACATTCTTATTTTTTTAATTATATTTCGGTTTGAAGAAAAAAATCATTTTCTCATGCATTTGTCAACTGCTCTTTTGTTTTGACTTTAGAGTAGACATAAATAAAGGACGTATACAATTTAAGTTATTTTTATTGATATAAAATAACTGTTCATTATATAATTGTAGTCACATTGTGTGAGATATAATTCATGATACATAAATACAACTTTGTTTCTTATTTTTCAATTTTGAAAATAAGTCTAAGTTAAATAAAATGTCCTTTCTGAGTCTTGTCTTTTCACACTTGCCTTTTTGTCCCAAAGTTATGGAGTTCGTAATTCTGTAAGCTTTTAATTATACAAAGATGTTAATTGCTAAATACAGTTGGAGCATAAGTGATAACATACCTCATTGTCTTCAATTTAGCTTGGTCTCTCCCTTAATAACACTGTGGATGGTCTTGACTCTGTCATTTTTCAGGTCTATCTTTCCTTTTCTATACCACAGACAGTCTGTCTTTGCACAATTCCCAAATCTGAATGAACTGTTGAAAGCTACCTCTAAGCAGTACTTTCACTTTTTTCTTTGCCAGCCTGGGAGATGTTCACTGGGTTCCAAGCTGCTGTGGCTTCCAGTGAGTTGCCATCGCCTGTGTCTCCACAGCCTTTGATGGGATCCTCCACTGAACATATTCACCTTTATGCAGATGCTGATGAACTTGCAGCTTCTGACACTTCGGTCTCCTGGAAACCCATATCACTCAGGTAAAGATGGCCACTTATCTTTTCCAGTTTTTTAAACTTTGAAGCTTGAAATCCTTTATTCCATTCTCTACACAGATGATATAGTTTGTATGTTTACCCCTTTCAAATCTTATGTTGAAATTTAATTCCCGCCGGGCGCGGTGGCTCAAGCCTGTAATCCCAGCACTTTGGGAGGCTGAGATGGGCGGATCACGAGGTCAGGAGATCGAGACCATCCTGGCTAACACGGTGAAACCCCGTCTCTACTAAAAAATACAAAAAACTAGCCGGGCGAGGTGGCGGGCGCCTGTGGTCCCAGCTACTCCGGAGGCTGAGGCAGGAGAATGGCGTAAACCCGGGAGGCGGAGCTTGCAGTGAGCTGAGATCCGGCCACTGCACTCCAGCCTGGGCGACAGAGCCAGACTCAGTCTCAAAAAAAAAAAAAAAAAAAAAAAGAAATTTAATTCCCAACATTGAAGGTGGGGCCTAGTGGGGCTTAGTAGGAGGTGTTCGGGTCATAAGGACAGATGCCTCCTGAATGGCTTGGTGCTGTCCTTGCAGAACTGAGTGAGTTCTCATTCTATTAGTTCAGGCAAGAACTGACTCTTAAAAAAGTAGCCTGACGTCTCCTCTCTCTTGCTTCCTCTCTTGCCATATGACATGCCAGCTCCCCTTGCCTTCAGCCGGGAGTAAAATTTTCTTGAGGATTCCGGAGCTGAGGAGTTGCCAGCACTATACTTCTTGTACAGCCTGAAGAACTGTAAGCCAAATGATCCTTTTTTCCTTATAAATTACAGTCTCACATGTCTCTTTAGAGCAATGCAAAACAGACTAAATAACTCAATGCAATTTCTTCTTTGGCTTGATCCCCAAAATATTAAACAATAATTAAAACTTTCCTTTTGTGTTTTTCACCATAGCATTTTTCCTCTTTTGTTCTGGCACACATAAATTAAGATAGAGGGGTAAATTGAAGCTAGATCATAGGAAACAGTATTCGAATGCATCCTTCATTTGAGTTGTGGATGTTATTTGATTTATCTTTCATTTGTGCTAATGAGCTGTCACAGCGAAAAGTGCTATATAATTTCTCAATTTTCCAGATATCCTGAATTCTTAAGAATATCACCCTACTTGATTGTGTTGCTAAAAGTGCATATTGCTGTGAACTTTGAGTAATGTAAATCCCTAATTTAAGAAAACTACCTGTTTATACAATCACTCAGACCTAAATTCAAATATCTATATATGAATAAATATGTTTATGTATACAAGCATACACATATATATCTATATGTATTTATGTGTAGGTGTATAAATAATACCTACATTTGGATTATATTAAGAGATAGTTCATCAGAGCCATTTATTTCTGATAGGACTGTGTATTAGCCCATTTTCACTCTGCTATAAAGAACTACCTGAGAATGGGTAATTTGTAAAGAAATGAGGTTCAATTGACTCACAGTTCAGGATAGCTGGGGAGACCTCGGGAAACTTGCAATCATGGGTGGAAGGCGGAGGGGAAGCAAGGCATGTCCCATATGGCACCAGGAGTGTGAGAGCAAGAGAAGGGAAGTGCCACAGTTTTAAACCATCAGCGCTTCTGAGAACTCACTATCACAAGAACAGCAAGGGAAAAATTTGCCCTCATAATGCAATCATTTTTCACCAGCCCCCTCCTCTGACACATGGGAATTACAATTCAAATTACAATTTGAGATGAGATTTGGGTGGGGACACAGAGTCAGTCCATATCAGACTTGAGATCAGGTAAAGTAATCAGGACAAATTAGAATACTACATGAATTAAATGATTTCCTCTGTTTTATACTCTCCTCCTTACATCCCCCATGCTGTTGTGAGACTGACCCTCATAAAAATTTTAATCTATGATTTCAACACTCTGTACAAATAACTCTGATGGCTCTCTTTTGCCTGAAAGAGAAATTTTCAACATTGCTTTAACTTTTTCTGAAAATAACTATAACAAATGCTCTTTATATAAATAAAATATGTCTATAAACACATGGCTATTATTATATAAGTGCTGTTTATAATTCATGGCAAAGATATGCTTGATCAACTGATTTATTTCCCACTACATAAGTATATCATCATGCAAGAGAATGATTATGACATAGATGGGCTAAATTGAAACCCATTTTAATTTATATTTTTACAAATATAAATTATGTATCCCCATATGAAATTAATGAGTGACAAATCTTTCTTGCATTCGAATGAATTACAACATCAGAGATAAGAATTATTAACTTGAGGGACAAATGTCCTACTCAAATGCAGTAGAGTCCCTGCACAATTCAGTCCATATTTACTTCTTTACCTTATTTTTCAATATTTTTATTCTATAATGATCCTCCAACGTACTTCTATTTATTATACCCAGGAAATTTTGTTTGTAACATTTTCCTTTCTTCTTTTGCTTTTCCAAGTTTTATCTCCTTTTACTTAATCCTTTATAGAAAGTATTTATTCTGGATCTTAGTCCAAAATAATCTGATCATTCCGTTCGAAAGCAAGTGGAACTTACTATTTTGAAAATGTATTAATTATATATGTAACAATTATATGCAGTGTAAATGATTAATTGTATATGTTCCCACAAATTCTGAATAAATCACATTATACATATGTAGTGTGTGTTTGTGTATGTGCATGTGTGTGTGTGTGTGTATACATGCTCTCACATGCCTATCTGTGGGGGGAGTGTGTGTATGCCCACAGGTAGGCATGTGAGAGCATATATATACATAGCATATATTTGTACTCCTGAATTCACAATAAAATATGTGTTTCTATCACCAGAGGTTATCTTGTTGTTTAAGACCATAAATTACCTCAATCTTCCCATAGGAAAATATTCTAACCAATATTTCTATTAATTCCGGGAATATACAATCTTGTGCTTTTACACTGCTGCCCATTGATTCCAAATTTCACAAATTTGTCACCTCTTATTGTGACTACCTACTTCCAGTCTCTTCTCACTGTGCTACGCAGACTTGAACATGCAATTCAGTCACTGCTCTCCATTTCTCAGAAATGAGAGATAGAAAGAGATAGGGAGGGGGAATATTAAATAAAATATTTCATTAGGCCATTCTGTTTGTCCCAGAGTTAAAAAATTCTTGAAGAAAATGAAGGATAGGACTCAATGTAGAACATAAGAAGTTAAGTTTTAGTAACAGGCAGCCCTGTTCCTTATATTCTTCCATCATTCTACTATCAGGAATTGTCTACTGAACACTCCACCTTGTAGGGTTTGTTGTCACTACAGTATTGCCTGTCCCTTTCTCTGTAGTCTTTCTTTTCCCTTCCTTCTCCTCTTTCTTCTATTTTAAAATTTCTCTTTATTCTGTAGAGTGTTTGTTGGCCATCTCTTTGCTTTTCCTTACCAATACCTGGCATCGACTCGTCCCCGGCTAAATTAACATGTTGAAGTTATAGCCCCAGTGTGACTCTATTTGGAGGTAGGGCTTTAGGAGGTAATTAAAGTTAAATGAGGTCCTGGTGGGGGGATGGTGTAATCTGATAATCTGATAGGACTGGAGGTCTTATAAGAAGAGAACTGTCTGTCTAGATCTCTCCCTCTCTGTCTCTCTCCATACACACACTGAGGAAAGATAAGGTGGGGGCAATGCAAGAAGGTGGCCGTCTGCAAACCAGAAAGAAAGCCTTACCAGAAACCAAATTGGTACCTTGATCTTTCACTTCCCAGCCTCCAGAACGGTGAGAAATAAATGTTTTTTGTTTATGCCATCCAGTGTATGGTATTTTGTTATGAAATCCCAAGCAGACTAATACTGATTTGAAGTCCTTAAAATTCTAACTCCATAAAGATGTTCATATTATTCCTTAAACATAAGTAATTTTCTCCTTAAGAATAGGCTTTGCAACGGATGGTAGAAATAAATGTTATTTTTCACCTTTTTTGTATTCAGTTCAACCTATGCTACGGGATTCAGCATTTTGTTTGAGTCTGTGATGCTTATTAGAATGCCCTGATCATACTGGGAATGGATAAGATGAATAATAGTGGTAATGATACTAGAACTGGCTTGAGTACAACCAGTAGCTAATTGTCAAAAGTATACATTGCAATAAATTAGAATTGATCAATCTAGTTAATTGTCACATTGTTCATTTTTTATTAACTACATTTTTTTGGAATTTTACTATCTTCATATATTTATACTTGCCTTTTTTTTTTTTTTTTTTTTGAGACAGAGTCTCGCTCTGTCGCCCAGGCTGGAGTGCAGTGGCGCGATCTCGGCTCACTGCAAGCTCCGCCTCCCGGGTTCACGCCATTCTCCTGCCTCAGCCTCCCGAGTAGCTGGGACTACAGGCGCCCACAACCGCGCCCGGCTAATTTTTTTTGTATTTTTAGTAGAGACGGGGTTTCACCGTGGTCTCGATCTCCTGACCTTGTGATCCGCCCGCCTCGGCCTCCCAAAGTGCTGGGATTACAGGCGTGAGCCACCGCGCCCGGCCTATACTTGCCTTTTAGTGAAGTTTATTTTCTTTTTAGCAAAATCACTTAAAGAAGAGTGTTTCTATTCAAAATGGAATTTTTAAAAATTTAGTTTTCATGTAGCTCTGACTAAGTCTTAACCATAAATTACTTACTCTTTCTCTCTCTGTTTTTGTTATATAGATTGATTTGCTGTCCAAGAATAAAAGTCATTCTCCTTAGCCAACAAGTTACCAATACTGAAGATTTTGACAGTATTGTCAAATCTTCTATTTTTTTCTATATTTTCTAGACAATCCAGACTGACTCATTTTATTTAAAAACAAAGTCCAGATCAGAAAACGTCAAGTTACATATATATTTCTAAAAACATCTGATAACATCTGTGTTTGTTTCTCAATAAAAACACCAATTTTTATTTCAGTCTGAAAAATTCAGATCAATTTTACTCTGATAATTTGGAAATAGTCCTGTTGTGCTATTCCATTTAAATTGTTAAAGATATTCTTATTTCTATTAGAAGATTATAGAACATGAAAACTTAAGGCTCTTTTTCTTTCACGAAAAGAACATTAGTGGAAACCAAGTCATCTTACTTTTAGCTTGAATTGAAAACAAACCTACAACACCAATAGCTTTATTTTTAATTTTATTTTTAATTTGTATAATCCTTTAAGAATTATTAGTATTGAATCTGTGTTCAGTAAATTCTTGATCAGACACCACAACATATCCCCCAACGATAATTTAATGAAAGTTACTAGTTCAACCTGTATTGGAATAAACATGTAATATTTTGTTTTATTTGAGATCTTAAAACTACTGGTCATCAGGAACTTGTAAGGGCTTTGAATCAGACTAATTTTATCTTTTGTGTAATCTTTTTAGTGCTGGCAACTTGGATAAGATACTTAACCTGTTTGAATCAAGCTGTCTAAATTTATAAAGTGATGATAATTATACCTACTGCATGGAATTGTTCTGAGAGTTAAATTTAAAAATCACTAAATTGAGAGTGTTTTTCTAAAATTTCTAACTCTTCAAGTATTCAAAACAGAGTAAACATTATAGCCATTATTATTATTTTTAATAATTATAGCTGCACATACAAATAAAAATAGTAATTTAAAATACTAAATACAGGAAGTATAGATTCAGTATTCCTCTTGTATTTAACCTGTTAGTTCTTGGGAAATTAAGAAACGAAGTTGAAAAGTCATTGCTTATAATACAAGATACCTAAAAGACAGACCACATTCTACCTTTGAAATTATTAAGCCTGACAACCTTGTCCTACTTCTGATCTCCATACATTCTCAAGCAATAAATGTCTCAAAAGTCCCTGACCTGTCTTTAGCCATAAAATTATTTTTTGTTTGTAAGTCCTTATCTTCTCAAAATACTACTTAATCTCTATTTTAAGTACATTTTTTATGACATCTGTCTACTTCTTTCTACTTTTCCCAATTTAATCAGTATTTCTTTTCCTATTGACACAGAAAACATTGTATTGATATCTCTATAACAATATACAACATCAGGCATTATGAGCTCTCTAGTTAGATTCCGCATCTAGACCATGAGTTTATTCAGAATCATTATTACTTACTAATTGTCTTTATATCCCAATGACTAGCAATAGGCTTCCAACAGATTGCATTCATAATATGCATTTATACATCATTCTCTTAACTTTTAAGAAATGATGCAGGGCACAGTGACTCACGTCTGTAATCCCAGCACTTTGGGAGGCCGACAAGGGCAGATTGCCCGAGGTCGGGAGTTCGAGACAAACCTAACCAACATGGAGAAACCCTGTCTCTACTAAAAATACAACACTTAGTCAGGCATGGTGGCACATGCCTTTAATCCCAGCTACTTGGGAGACTGAGGCAGGAGAATCGCTTGAACCCAGGAGGCAGAAGTGGCAGTGACCTGAGATCACGCCATTGCACTCCAGCCTGGGCAACAAGAGCAAAACTCTGTCTCAATAGACAGATAGATAGATAGATAGATAAATAAATAAATAAATAAATAAATAAATAGACTATGGCTTTCCCAAAATTGTACAGTAAGGAAGATGTCATATATAACATTGTAAGTAAAGATCCAATCAATATGAATAATAGCTGTATTTTCTAGTGTGAAAGAAACAAAATTTTATGATAAATTGAGTTTTTGCAATACTTAATTTGAAAAGAAACAATAAAACAGCTTATATTTCAAAGAGAAAAATGAATAACTTAGAGAGTAGTATAAGTTCAAACTACATAAAATTGCTGTTTCTTTTGGACAGAGCCAAAATGTAGAGAAGGCAAAAATCTATTCTCTCTCATTTCTGCATTTGAATTTTATGGCACCTCACAAAAGCACTCATCAAATCTTGTGGAAATTATCTTGATTTTCTTTCAGTTTTGCTTTCGATTAAAAAGCAGTATAAAATTCATTGCTTTGGTTTATTTTTCAACTCAACTATTTTGAAAAGTTTGTGTAGACATCTCTATGTGATGTATAAATACATTAAAAATACAGTACCTAAGTTATGAAATAGACAACATAACATGACTGTGCTGAACCCTTTCTATAGATTCATCTAGATCCCTTTTCCACTGTTCTCCCAACCTATCCTGTATCACCAGGAGGCTGACATTTCTAGGATGTAACAAAGGCTCTCCTTACTTTCTGACTGCTGATTGGTCAATGAGAGGCATGAGGAGATCAGAGAGATGACAGAAAGAGCTTATAATATTTTTTCTTTCAGCTCCATAACTGATGCATTTTTCTATACAGATTGATCTGTAGAGCAATTTTTCTCATAATTGTGTTGCACTACAATTTTACTTATTTTTTATATTAGCTAGTTCAAGATGTTCAGAGTAATTGCTTTCTCATATATATGAGAAAGTAACAGCATACATAATTATATATAATATACATATTTTATATATTGTTTCTATATATGCTCTATATAGGAAAAAATCTATAAGCACACACGTTCTTCACTTATTTAGTACAGTTTTATAGTGAAGTTATGTATCTTTAACTCGAGATTAGCGTATATAAATGTGTTGTATTAAAATGTAATTGTGCATTTTTATACATTGCAGAAAAGATTTTACAAGTAAATAAGCACTTGTGTTTACATAATATATCAAAGATATAAAAAGTTCATTCTGGAAACACCCCATTTAACAACTAAGCATTAGCTAGTTCTTATATCTTTATATAAATGCATTATGGAAAAAATGAGTATAGCCAAATTTTTCTTTCAAGCTCATGATGAAATTAATTTGTATATTATTGTATTATTTTTGAAGCAATATAGTTAAGTGGATTTTTCTTCATTTTCTTAGAACTGTGTTATTTAAAATCCTGACTGGCCGGGCGCGGTGGCTCAAGCCTGTAATCCCAGCACTTTGGGAGGCCGAGACGGGCGGATCACGAGGTCAGGAGATCGAGACTATCCTGGCTAACACAGTGAAACCCCGTCTCTACTAAAAATACAAAAAAAAAAAAAATTAGCCGGGCGTGGTGGCGGCGCCTGTAGTCCCAGCTACTCGGGAGGCTGAGGCAGGAGAATGGCGGGAACCCGGGAGGCGGAGCTTGCAGTGAGCCGAGATCGCGCCACTGCACTCCAGCCTGGGTGACAGAGCGAGACTCCGCCTCAAAAAAAAAAAATAAAAATAAAATAAAATAAAATAAAATAAAATAAAATAAAATAAAATCCTGACTGTTTATTCGTCCAAATGCCATTCTCCGTAAGAATTCAAAGAATAATATATTATCAAATTTAGTTATTTAAAAGCATCCTACTTGCCATTATTGATACTTGTGATTATAACTTTTTAATTTTTTAATTTTTTAAAATTTACTTTGTCTTAGACTCTGTAAAATTGAACTTTTAGCACACATTTTATCATATAGTTCCCAAGATAATAATACATCTTATTGATTTGCTATTCTGTACTGGGTCTTATTTGCCTACATCTTCCTGGTGTCCATGACCCGCAATTAGCAAGCCTAGCACTATTCATAATAGCAAATACATGAAATCAACATAACTGTCCACCAATAGTGGATTGGAAAGAAAATGGAAAATACACAGCCATGAAAAAAGAAACCATGTCCTTTGTAGCAATACGAACACAGTTGGAAGCCATTATCTTAAGGAAATTAACATAGGAACAGAAAATCAGATACCACATGTTCTCACTCATAAGTGGGAGCTAAGCATTTGATACACATCGACATAAAGGTAGACACTGGGGACTACAGGAGGGAGCAGAGAGAGAGGGCAGTAAGGGCTAAAAAACTACTTGGGTACAATGCTCACTACCTCTACCTGAGTGATGGAATCACTCATAACACAAACCTCAACGTCACACAATATACCCATGGAGCATACCTGCACAGGTATCTCCTGAATCTAAAATGAAAGTTTAAATTATAAAACAATAAAGATTAGTTGGCTGAACTCAGATTTTACTTCTCCCACTTCCTGTTATTTTATGTCTTCTCTTTCTTATGAGAATATTACATTGATCATTACTTTCATTTCCTTCCCTGTGGTTCCTCACTTCCAGAATTAAATGTTATTTCTCTGCCAAATTTCAAATCTTACCTTGCACCCTTCTATCCTCTGAATTATTCCAGTTGCTTCAATTAACAGTTAGGCTAATATTTTCACAGACTTTCAAGAAAAGTTTGAGACAACTTCCAATAATAATAATAAACCACATTTGTATAGGTTAAGTATAATAATACTAAAATAATTGCTATATCCCTATTAAGAATAAAGGAGAGGACTTTTTATTAGGACTTAGAATGGAGGTGATTGATTACATCATAACAAATAAATACTACATTTACATGTAATTATAAGTGATATTTAATGTCTGTTAATTTACCATGTAAGATGATTTAGTCTTCTCAGTGCATTCTAAGCTCACTGAAGGCAGGGAATTGACTGCACTTTTTGTGTGAATATGACACAGAGTCTATACTATATGTTCAATCATTGCAAATTCACTGACTAATTAATAGGGACGTTAAATCTGTTCCACAGTTTGTGGCTGCAGATTTTATTACTAAGATTTTATGGCTCAATTTATCTTTGTGACTCTTGTTTTTTGTCTTCAACTAAAATACATCATCTCATATTTTCTACAGGCCATGCTCAGGATGATCTTCAAATTGCTGGATCTACTCCGTTTAACACTTTAGGTTGTATGACTCTAAAGTTTACTGTTGTAACCAATAACAAATACCATATTTGCATGGTCATTAATTTCAGACACATACATGTAGAAGGACCATGAACCAATGAAATTGAACCCAGAGTAAGACAGAAGATTTAAAAGGAATTTTTTTCATATATTTCATTGGGCAAGTGTCTATTTTGAACAATTGATTTTTATTTTACTTTTCTATTTCTTTAATATCAGAGTATATTTGCCAGAATAGGAATGTCTATCTTTGTTTATTTTTGGATAGTAAATAGAAAAGAGTGATACATGTAAATGTGTCATAAAACTCACATTCTAATTATTAAAATTAAAGTTAAATGGTGATTTTTACTTTACATATGGCTTCTAAAACCTTTTTGTCTGTCACAAAATTGTGGGCACAGATACTATCAAACCCATAAATTCCAGCAGATTAACAAGCCTCTGTCAATTTTGCACCCTAGAGTTTTTAAATGTTTTCTGTTAAACAGCACATTTTTTTTTTAATTTATTTATTATTATTATACTTTAAGTTGTAGGGTACATGTGCATAACGTGCAGGTTTGTTACATATGTATACTTGTGCCATGTTGGTGTGCTGCACCCATCAACTCGTCATTTACATCAGGTATAACTCCCAATGCAATCCCTCCCCCCTGCCCCCTCCCCACGATAGGCCCTGGTGTGTGATGTTCCCCTTCCTGAGTCCAAGTGATCTCATTGTTCAGTTCCCACCTATGAGTGAGAACATGCGGTGTTTGGTTTTCTGTTCTTGTGATAGTTTGCTAAGAATGATGGTTTCCAGCTGCATCCATGTCCCTACAAAGGACACAAACTCATCCTTTTTTATGGCTGCATAGTATTCCATGGTGTATATGTGCCACATTTTCTTAATCCAATCTGTCACTGATGGACATTTGGGTTGATTCCAAGTCTTTGCTATTGTGAATAGTGCTGCAATAAACATACGTGTGCATGTGTCTTTAGAGCAGCATAATTTATAATCCTTTGGGTATATACTCAGTAATGGGATGGCTGGGTCATATGGTACATCTAGTTCTAGATCCTTGAGGAATCGCCATACTGTTTTCCATAATGGTTGAACTAGTTTACAATCCCACCAACAGTGTAAAAGTGTTCCTATTTCTCCACATCCTCTCCAGCACCTGTTGTTTCCTGACTTTTTAATGATTGCCATTCTAACTGGTTGGAAGTTCTGGCTAGGGCAATTAGGCAAGAGAAAGAAATCAAGGGTATTCAGTTAGGAAAAGAAGAAGTCAAATTGTCCCTGTTTGCAGATGACATGATTGTATATTTAGAAAACCCCATTGTCTCAGCCCAAAATCTCCTTAAGCTGATAAGAAACTTCAGCAAAGTCTCAGGATACAAAATTAATGTGCAAAAATCACAAGCATTCTTATACACCAGTAACAGACAAACAGAGAGCCAAATCATGAATGAACTTCCATTCACAATTGCTTCAAAGAGAATGAAATACCTAGGAATCCAACTTACTAGGAATGTAAAGGACCTCTTCAAGGAGAACTACAAACCACTGCTCAGTGAAATAAAAGAGGATACAAACAAATGGAAGAACATACCATGCTCATGGATAGGAAGAATCAATATCGTGAAAATGGCCATACTGCCCAAGGTAATTTATAGATTCAATGCCATCCCCATCAAGCTACCAATGAGTTTCTTCACAGAATTGGAAAAAACCGCTTTAAAGTTCATATGGAACCAAAAAAGAGCCCGCATCTCCAAGACAGTCCTAAGTCAAAAGAACAAAGCTGGAGGCATCACGCTACCTGACTTCAAACTATACTACAAGGCTACAGTAACCAAAACAGCATGGTACTGGTACCAAAACAGAGATATAGACCAATGGAACAGAACAGAGCCCTCAGAAATAATACCACACATCTACAGCCATCTGATCTTTGACAAACCTGAGAAAAACAAGAAATGGGGAAAGGATTCCCTATTTAATAAATGGTGCTGGGAAAATTGGCTAGCCATAAGTAGAAAGCTGAAACTGGATCCTTTCCTTACTCCTTATACGAAAATTAATTCAAGATGGATTAGAGACTTAAATGTTAGACCTAATACCATAAAAATCCTAGAGGAAAACTTAGGTAGTACCATTCAGGACATAGGCATGGGCAAAGACTTCATGTCTAAAACACCAAAAGCAACAGCAGCAAAAGCCAAAATTGACAAATGGGATCTAATTAAACTAAAGAGCTTCTGCACAGCAAAAGAAACTACCATCAGAGTGAACAGGCAACCTACAGAATGGGAGAAAATATTTGCAATCTACTCATCTGACAAAGGGCTAATATCCAGAACCTACAAAGAACTCAAACAAGTTTACAAGAAAAAAACAAACAACCCCATCAAAAAGTGGGCAAAGGATATGAACAGACATTTCTCAAAAGAAGACATTCATACAGCCAACAGAAACATGAAAAAATGCTCATCATCACTGGCCATCAGAGAAATGCAAATCAAAACCACAATGAGATAAACAGCACATTTTTTTAGTAGTAATAGAAGTATTTTTAAAAAGACTATTGTAAAATACAGAAAGGTTTAGAAAAATTATTACTTCTACTCATATCTAACAAAAGTTAACGTTGTAAAATAAAAAGGTTAAAATACATTTGGTTAGAATGAAGAGAAGATAGTAAAAATAAACATTTTGTATAAAAACTACTAATCAGAAAGATTAGTTCCAAAGAGTTTGTACTAGATTTAAAAGATTTTTGAAAAAGTTTCAGAGAAATTAATATTTTAAAATTGTATGATAGATATTAATAACAATACGTATACATTTCCAGGTAGAGAAATTTATTATATCATACAAATAAGATAAAACTATCATCCTTTAATAAGAACAAAATAATTCTAGACATAGGGTTGTCACAGTGGCTGACATCTGTAATGCCAGCATTTTGGAAGACCAATGTAGGAAGATCACTTGGGGCTAGGACTTCAAGACCAGCCTGGACAACGTAGCAAGGCCCCATCTCTACAAAAAGAAAAGAAAAAATGAAAAGTCAGGCAATGTGGTGAGTGCCTGTAAGTCCCAGCTGCTTCAGAGGCTGAGCCAAGGGAGTCACTTGAGTACAGGAGTTTGAGCTTTGCGGTAACATATAATCACACTGTACACCAGCCTGGGCAACATTATTATTTTCTAGAATGAAAATAATTTTTCTAGACTAATGATTCTAGAAAATTAAGATATAGAAGGAAGATCAAAGATAATATATGTATTTATATGTATTAATTATTGATTAATTAACATCATTTTCTACAAAAATAACACATCATGCTCTGGAAAAATATGGATGATAAAGTAAATACACCGTTGGAATTTTTTTTTTTTTTTTTTTGAGATGGAGCCTTGCTCTGTCATCGAGGCTGGAGTGCAGTGGCACGATCACGGCACACTTCAACCTCCGCCTCCTTGGTTCAAGCAATTTTCCCCACCTCAACCTCCCAAGTAGTTGGGATTACAGGCACCACCACCACGCCCGGCTAATTTTTGTATTTTTTAGTAGAGACGGGGTTTCACCATATTGGCCAGGCTGGTTTTGAACTCTTGAGCTCAGGTATTCACCCACCTCAGCCTTCAAAAATGCTGGGATTACACGTGTAAGCCACCATGTCTGGCCACCATTGGAAATTAACGCATAGCTTTTTAACAACTATAAACCCCAAAATACTGGTCATGATTACAAAATATCAATTATGCCTCTCCTCTCACAAGAATTATCTTACCTAATCTGTATATGTACATTTGTGAGGTGGTTATATTTTCAGAAAACTATTACATAATTATTAAATTATTATGAATTTATGTATGCTAATTTGAATAAAAATTTTCCCAAAGGCTTCTTATTTTCAGTTTCATTTTATTACCCACCTGGTCAGCTTCACTTTTGTTGTTGATGATAATTATGATGTTATTGATTCCTATGTCTTACTTTCATGCCTTTGTTTATAGAAATTGCAGGAGAAATTACCTGCTTAATTGTATGCAGAAAGGAAGGTGAGTTATAAATATTATACATGTTTGTGTCTACAAAATGTATTTATTGTTCTAAAACATGACTAATAGAATGACTGAACAGAGATCTAGGAGCAATTTAATTTTCACTGAAAACATTTGTAAGAAAGACATTGTTACAGTGAACTAGCGGTCAAATGCCAATTTGATTTTTTGTTATATGCTTAATTGTAATATTACTGTCTTTCCATTTCCTCTATCGTCTAACTCCCATATCTAGAATTTAAGATTTATGTCAGTCTCTTACTCAAATCGTTATTTATCCAAAATTAACTATTTTAATCTCTTTTTTCTCTGTGACTTAGTGTTTTTTTAAAACATATTTTAAAAATAGATGTCATATTTTCTGGATATTTATACTCAGCTTTCATTTGAGTCCAAGTTCGCTAACCCAGTTTTTATCACTTTCTAGTGTGTGGGAATACAGAAAGTACACAACTATTAAAGACCAGAGAGAGAAATCAGAGATAGCACGTCTGCTCACATCCCTAGCAGACATCACAGGAGTATACATATCTGAAAACAGGTCTGGAAAATACTGTCCTATAGCTGGACAGGGAGGCACCCTGATAAAGTACAGTTACTACAAAGAATGGGTAAGCAGATAGCGTATATGACCAGCAGTCTTTCACATCTGGGAATTCTTGAAAGTTCATTTATGTTGATAATTTTTAATTGAGATATCAGTTATGGATTATCTATATTGGAATCCTAGCCCTAGCCATTAATAGCTGTATGAAACTCAGGAAAGTTACGTATCTTCTCTGTAATTATGTTTCATCATCTATAAAAAAAGGGAGATAACAGCATAGACAACCCATTATAGGGTTGTTATGATAAATAAAAAATTAATATATGTAAAAATCTTTATTTTCATTTTATTTTATTTTATTTTATTAAGACAGAGGCTCACTCTGTCACCCAATCTGGAGTGCAATGGCATGATATCAGCTCACTGCAACCTCCACCTCCCAGTTCAAGGGGTTCTCCTGCCTCAGCCTCCTGAGTAGCTGGGATTACAGGCACTTGCCATCACGCCTGGCCAATTGTGTGTATTTTTAGTAGAGACAGGGTTTCATCATGTTGGCCAGGATGGTCTTGAATTCCTGACCTCAGATGATCCGCCTGCCTCGACCTCCCAAAGTGCTGGGATTACAGGCATTAGCCACCACACCTGACCAAAAATTCTTAAATACTTCCCAGATATATAGTGGGGTTTTTTTGTTTTGTTTTTGTTTTTTCAAAACAGGGTCTCACTCTATCACGCAGGCTGGAGTGCAGTGGTGCAATCTTGGCTCACTGCAACCTCTGCTTCCTGGGTTCAAACAATTCTCCTGTCTCAGCCTCCAGGTACCTGGGATTACAGGCACACACCACCACGCCCAGCTAATTTTTGTATTTTTGGTACAGACGGGGTTTTGCTGTGTTGGCCAACTGGTCTCAAACTCCTGACTTCAAGTGATTCACCCACTTCGGCCTCCCAAAATGCTGGGATTACAGGTGTGAGCCACCGTGCCTGGCCATGTGTTTTATGTTATACAGGATATTTATGTGAGTCTGAGTTGAGTGTGAGTGTCTGTGTGTGTGTTGTTTATACTTACATACATCTTACATACATTACTGGATTGAGCCTTATTGCTGTCCCTAAAGTGCCTGTGAGTTTTCATAGAGACTTAACATTTTCCCCAATGTTTATTATTAGGGATCTTGTGCCCTACCTAGAAATGTTAGGGTGTGTGCCTTTTTATATGCATTAAAATTAATAAAAATGTGGTACTATGAGCTTCATACTTTCATTCGCTCCTCTTTTACTTTAACAATTTTTTATTGAGTATCTAATAAATTCTACACTTAGTAATTGTTACTGTTGATATTATGATTTAACAAGATAGATAATGTTCTTCCTTTCACGCTTTATATTAGATTGGATAAGACGGTATATAAGCAAATAAACAAATTAGCAAAATTAGTTAACTGTGAGTTATAATATGTGCTCTACATAAAAATAGTAAGGTGCTAAAATAATGAGAGAGGATTTGGTAGAGATTCTCTGAAGAAGTTAAATGCATCTTTTTATTTTAAGATGGAGCCAGCCATGACAAAAGTCTGGAGAAGAGTGTTACAAATAGAACAAACTAAAACTCAAATATACTATCATCAACATTTTTAAAAATGTCCCACATGCCATGCCTTTTCATAAAAATCAGACTTTAGTAGAATTTTGGTAAAGGTGGAGAAGCATTATAGAAAACCAGAGTAAATAAAATAAAAGTGACATTCTACTTTTAAGATTACTTTTTCCCCACCATTATGTTTGGTAATTGTTTTCTCTCTTCTTTCTGCTTTTGCTTTCTTCTCTTTCTTTCGTCCTTGTAATTTCTGACTTCTGATTTTTTTAAATAGACAGTAATTTAACCATTTCTTTTGTTACACTTGATTTCTTCTAATCTATGGATTATTAGTGCATAGGTTCTACCTCAAATTGATGATCAAGATAATTCCTTAAATAAAGATGCAGTCTTATTTTAAAAAAGTTTTTACTGCAGGTTGATTATTTATATATTATTATATTTCTACTGGCATACATCATTTAATTGCAATTCACCTTATAGTGCTTTGCAGAATTGCATTTTTCTTTTCTTTTTTTTTACCAAGTGTAGGTTTGTGGCAACTGTGCATCAAGCAAGTTTATCAGCACTATTTTTCTAACAGCATGTGCTCACTTTATGTCCCTGTGTCATATTTTGGTAATAATTTCAATATTTAAACATTTTAAAAATTACTCTGACATATGTTATAGTGAACTGTGATCCGTGATTTTTGATGTTACCATTGTAATTGTTTTGAACTATGAGCTGTGCCCATATAGAATTGTGAACTGAATTGATAAATGTTGTGTGTATTCTGACTGTTCCACCGACCAGCTATTCCTCCATCTCTCTCTCTCTCTGTCCTTGGGCTCGCTATTTCCCGAGACACAATAATATTGAAATTAGGCCAATTAATAACCCTACTGAGGCCTCTAAGTGTTCCAGTGAAAGAAAGAGTGGCGTGTCTCTCACTTTAAATCTAGCTAGAAATGATTAAACTTAGTGGGGAAGGCATGGGATGGCCAAAGCAGAGACAGGCCAGAAGCTAGGCATCTTGAATCAAACAGTTGATCAAGTTGTGAATGCAAATGGAAAGCTATTGAAATGAAAATGTTATTCCAGTGAATGCATGAATGATAAGGGAGTGAAACAGCCTTATTGCCAACGTGGAGAGAGTTCAATGGTCTGAACAGAAGTCAAAAGAAGCCTTCTGCATAAGTAAAAGTACAAAGTGAAGCAGCAAGTGCTGATGAAGAAACAGCAGCAAGTTATCCAGAAGATCTACCTAAGAACATTGATGAAAGTTGTTACACTAAATCACAGATTTTCAATGTAAAAAAAAAAAAAAAGAAACTTTTATTGGAAGAAGATGCCATCTAGGACTTTTATAGGGAGAAATATGTCAATGTATGACTTTACAGTTTCAAAACACAGTCTGACTCTCTTGTTAGGTGCTAATATGCTCGGCAAAGTTAACTTAAAGCCAATGCTTATTTACCATTCTGAAAATTCTAGGGCTCTGAAAAATTACACTAAATATACTCTACCTGTGCTCCATAAATGAAATAATAAAACCTGAATGACAGCACATCTGTTTACAGTATAATTTATTGAATAAGTTAAGTCCATTTTTGAGACCTACTACTCTGAATAAAAAGGAAAAAGACTCCTTTCAAATTATTCCTGCTCAGTGACAATGCATCTAGTCACCCAAGAGCTCTAATGTAGATGTACAAAGACGTGAATGTTGTTCTCATGCCTATTAACACAATATCCATTGTGTATCAAATTCTTCAAGAAGTCAGTTTAGCTTTCAAGTCTTATTGTATAAGAAATACATTTTGCAAAACTTATGTCATAGATAGTGATTCTTCTTCTGCATCTAGGGAAAACAAATTGATAAACTTACGAAAATGATCCATCACTCTAGATGTCATTATAACCTCTGTGACTCGTGTGAGAAGGTCAAAATATCGGCATTAACAGGAGTTTGGAAGAAGTGGATTCCAATCCTCATGAAAGACTTTGAGAAGAAGTGAAGCCTGCAGATGTCACTGAATTATTGCAATCTCATGATAAAAGTTGAGCAGATGAGTTGTTGCTTCTTATGGATGGTAAAAGACAGTGGTTTCTTGAGATGAATCCACCCCTGAGGAAGACGCTACACATTGTTAATATGACAACAAAGGATTTAAAATATTCCATAAACTTAGTTAATAAAGTGGCAGCAGAGTTTAAGAGAATTGATTCCAATTTTGAAAGAAATTATACTGTAGGTAAAATGCTGTCAAACAACATCCCATGCTACAAAGAAAAAAAAAATCTTTCATGAAAAGAAGAGTCAAGTAATGCAGCAAACTTCATTGCTGTCCTTTTTAAAGAAATTTCCACAGTCACACCAGCCTTCAGCAACCACCACCCTGATCAGTCAGCAGTCACCAACATTAAGGCAAGACTCTTTACTGGTAAAAAGATTATGATTTGCTGAAGGCTCAGGTGATCAGTAGTATTTTTTAGCAATAAAAATATTTTCAAATTAAGATATGTAAATGTTTAATGCTATTGCGCACTTAGTAGACTACAGTAGAGTATAAACATAACTTTTTTATAAAGAAAACTTAATTTTCTTATCTGGAAAAATGTGAATTATACCAATACTTACCTTACATGGTTATTATGAGGTTTAAATGGATTTCTGTATGATTAAAATGTATAGAATAATGCTGAGAAATATGTATTATATAAGATTTATTGATATATTTATTATTGGTGAAAACACTTCTCACCTCTATCACAGTTTTATTGCTCACTTCAGTTTTGGATTGTAATTTCCACCATTTTAGTTTTTTATGAATCAGATTCCATATATTTACTATAGTATAGAACTCCTAAAATATACTTATCTTCTGGTTGGAGTTTTTAAATTATTTATTCTTTATTTTCTGTAGTTGCAGTTGTATTAAAGGTAAGTATACCTTATATGACTATGTTTTGTGTGGTAAGTTGAAAGTGATGCAGATTTTTATGGTACAATAATAATAAATATAATTTTGGGACTAATAATAAAAGCAACCATTTAGTAAGTCATGAAATACAATGTCGATTTACTAAATATCTTATTATTATTATTATTATATCATTTAACAGTCGTAAAAATTGTATAGAAATAAATAAACCAATATTCACTCATTTGTTCCTTTGTAAGCTATTTTGTGTATAGTTGTAATGGTCATGTACTCTTTCAGTTACAAAAATTACCACAAACTTAGCAACTTGAACACACATCTGTTATTTCAGTTTTTATGGGTCAGAAATTCTAACCTTTCTGCTCCAGGGGCTTCCATGGGGCTGCAATGAAAATGGTGGCCAAAACTGGGATATCATCCAAAGGTGTGACTAAAGAACAATACACTTCTAAGCCCACTAACATAGTGGCTGGAAGGATTCAGTTTCTTTCAGGGTGTTGGACCGAGCAGTTCAGTTTCTAGCTAGCTGCTGGGAAGAGGCCAGCCTCAGTCATTTCCAACGTGGGTATCCCCAACATGACAACTTCATTCAGTAAAGCCAATAACAGAGAGTCTGATAGTAAGAGGGAAATCAATATTATTATAACGCTCCTATTATGTAATCCAGTAATTGTGCTCTGTGTTATTTACCCAAAGGAGTTGAAGATTTATGTCTGTACAAGATCCTGCACACAGATGTTTAAAGTGACTTTCTTCAAAATTGCCAAAACTTGGAAGCAATCAGGATGCCCTTCAGTCAGTGAATAGACAAGGTAATATTTAAAACTTGGAAGCAATCAGGATGCCCTTCAGTCAGTGAATAGACAAGGTAATATTATTCAATGCTACAAATAAGTAAGTTACCAAACCATGAAAAACATAGAGAAATCTTAAATGCATATTAATAAATGAAAAAGTCAATTTGAAAAGACAACATACTGTATGATTTCAAATATAAGGCATTCTAGAAAAGGTGAATATAGGAACATAGTGAATGGTTTACCAGGGGTTGAGGGTAGGTGGAAAGACCCATAAACAGGTGGACCACAGAGAATTTTTAGGGCAGCGAAAACACATGCTTATGATACTATAATGGTGGATACATATCATTACACATTTTTTAAAATCTGTAGTATGTACAACACCCAAAGTTAACTCTAACATAAACTATGGACTTTGGGTGATTATGATGTGTCAAGGAAGGTTCATCAGTGGTAACAAATGTGTTCTCTGGTGGCACATTACTTTTGTTTCTTCTTTCTTGTGAGACAAATGGAAATTCTAAGATTGAAGAGTTTAAGTAACCAAATCCCTCAATGCATGGGCAGGCAAAACTGCATACAGAATGGTGATATTCAGCTTTCTTTAGATCTCACTCACTATTTTAAGTAAATACTTATGCCTATAAAGAATATTTAATTTGACTGGGAAGAAAACACATTAATAAAAGATCTTAGGACTGAACATTTCCATCGCATGTTCTGATTTGTCTCATTGATGAAATACGTTTTTGGCACCAATTTTTACACGTAAGTTGGTTTAGAAAACATTTGATCGTAAATGCTTTTGAGATCATTCCCTTCGGGGTTCAGAATAAAGTATTTATTTAGAAGTAAGCAATGATGTTAATGTAGAAACTCTTTGTGGTTAGTTTGCCTTTTAAATTCTGCCTACACAATTTATTTAAAAACATTTCCTAGTGCCCTTCCTTTAGGCATTAAACTTTTTACGTTTTTTTTTTTTTTCCTCTTTTGACCTGCCTTGCAACTCAGAAAAATTATTTTGAAATAATTATCCCAACAGAACTTAGTGATCAGTACATCAGCAGACTGCAGACTTGTACGTCTTGGGAGCAAAATCAGCAAATTAAAAGGGCATTTTATGAAGAACAGGTCATTTAGGATAGTTCAACTCCTGAACCTGCAACCAAAACCATAACAAAGTGCTATTTTCCTAATGTCCTTGAATATACCGGAACAAAGTCTACTCAAGTATTTTACACAGAGAGCTCTTTTCATGAGAAATTGGGTCAAACTATTAAATTCACCTCTGTTTGATGTAAAATAAAACTGCTTATTGCAGATCTAACAAAACACTCAGTGTCCTATTAGATTGCCTTCAAAGAATGTCCTAGATAACCTTAAGGTAATTTAAAGCACAAGCTAACTTCAATCCTTCTTGTCTATTATAAGTCTCAAGCACATTAGAATACATTTAAAAATGCAGTCTTGCAAAAACACCCATTTCTTGCTGATTATATGCTTCTTTTCTATTGGTCACCTATGCTTTAACTTCTCTGTGTTTCGCATATGGCCAAAACTGATCAGGATAATTAGAGGAAAAAAAAAGAACTAGGTTAATTAATACTAAATTGATGAGGCTTTGAAAGTTATATAGGTATGTATAAAGCACCTTTTTTTTTTTTTCTGTAAGATAAACTCATCTCTGTGCTATCTCTTTTTTCCTCCCCTTACTCTTCAGTGTCACTAGTAGCTAACTTCATATAAAACTCAGATTTTTTTCTTTCATTTTCGAAAACGATAGAAGGACATAACGTTAACCCCTACTTTATATATAAATTCTTGTGAATAAAATAAAAATGTTTCTCCAATTATCAGAATATTTATAACACATTTGCACCATAAAACAATGCTACTTGAGAGCATGTGTTATTGGATATATTGTGCTCTACATTTCTTTGTCTGTAAGAAATCTTTGTCTGTAAAGAACCTGAAAGCTTTTGTGCTATTCTATAGTAAGGCAGCAACTAGAAGCTCTTACACATGTTGGAGAATTGCCTGAAAATTATTATATTTCTATGAAAATAGATGACATCATAACAGTGAGAAAGTTTTGCAGCATAACAGAAGATCTTTAAACGTATTGGCTTAAAGAATACCATGTTTATTTCATTCTGAATCTGCATAGTTCTTCTCCTCTTGGTCAAGCTTAGCTACTTTAGCTGGGCTCACTTACAGATCCCTTTTAAAGGTGCTAGAATATACCACCCCAAAATATGTTGCTTTGACCTAAGAACTACTTCTAAAGGCACTTAAAAAATAGCAGACACAAGAAAGATATTATATTCTTCTCCTTTTCTTCCTGAAACAGAAGGTTAAAAACTCCTATATAAAAGATGCCTTCCCTGTATCGTGAGGATAAATATAATTATTCAAAAGGGAGTCATAGCTGAGACAAATCTGTATACACAGACCCAGTTAAAATAATTCTTATCTTCCACACATAATTTAGTTACCTTTTCCCCATAACCTCTCTTTCTTCATAAGTTTTGTCCTTTCTTTGGGTCTTCACTTTCTTACATTGGCTCCTGTGTCACAAAAAACTTAAATTTGTATTTTTTCTCCTTTTAGTCTGTCTAATCAATTTAATTCTCATGTCCAGTGAGGGACCCTAAGAGGATAGCAGTAAATGTTTGCCTCACCTACACTTACAGTTAGCAGATTGGCTAGGGCTTGGGCTGCAATGGATGGCCTCATTTGTATGTTTTATATTTGCTGGTTTTGGCTGAGAAACCAGCAAATGGAATGATTTGGAGGTCAAATCATTCCTTATCCCAGGGATTCACCTAGCCTTGACTTGTTCATATGGCAGATCAATTCAAACAGCATTGAGAGTGCAGGCCCCGATATCCACAAACATTCAGTTTTGCCTTTGTGAAAGAGGCTAATTTCCTATTTGCCAAAGAAAATGACAAGGCCTTCTCAATTGTAAGGAGTAATGAACTTTCTATATTTTGATAAAATGAGCTAAAAAAATTCAAAATACAAATCTGATGTATGAAACGTAAGAACTTGTGGCCATTTTTCTAGTCGGCTAAAACAACACACTATATTCATTTTTTTCTATTTTAAAATGAAAATCAATTGTTATGAGTTAAAAGGGATTTAAAATTGTAAATTGTAATTGAAGTTGTGATTCAGATTTCATAATCAAAAATTATAATTCAAATTATTTTACTTATTTATTTTGTATCTACATTTATAAAAATGTATTCTATTGTTTAATAAATTATAGGGGCTTTAAGTTTGATGTAATGTTTCTTTTACAAACTGAACCTATTCATGGTACTTAGATTTTTTTTGAACCTTAATTTAAGGGGACCATATAGTTGATTAAAGGTAAATGAAAGTAAGAAAAATATTTAAGTTGGATTCTATTTTGATAGTATAGATCGTTATTCTATATGAATTGGTTTGGGAGATATATCTGTTAAGATAGACATTCTAATTCTTTCCCGTATTTTTCTCTTGTTTTGGCCTAATATTGTTTTCCACTAGAATTTAATTTGGGGGTTGTAGTAAACTGTAATATGTTTCCCAAGTTTTTATTTTCCTTTCTTAAGAGATTCATATTCAATTAATACACTAATATCAGACTTTGTCAGGTGACTTGTGCTTTCTCACCCAAAAGGAATACTAAATTTTGCTTCCTAATTTTGTCATAATCAGTCATATGACTTTTTTTTGGTTAACCACATCTGAGCAAATGTAGCATGTGCCACTTTTTGGCAGAATTTTGAGATCCCCCTTGTGACTCCATCATAGCTCATAGTTTTCTTTCTGCAATGTTTAGGTGTGTCCCAGGTAACATGCCCTTCAGATAGCGCCTTATTTAGAAGGAGATGTGAGATAGATCCAAATCTAATCCTCAATATACGTATAAAATGAGACAGAAATAAACATCTTTACTGAATGTCACAAAGATTTTCTTTTTCACTATTACATAACTTATCCGATGTTTATTGATACAGAAATGAGTTAGTGCATTCAATATGAGAAAATCTGTGATATGAGTTATTGACCTGAAATCATGCAGTGTGTGTTAAGGATATGGTTGTTGGAGTCTTGAAACTGGTACTTCGTGCTGCTCTATAGTCACAATACATTAGTGAAATGTTTCTTGCAATATCATATAAATTAAAAAGAAAACGCAACTGATAAACGTAGTTTGAGGTGAAGAGAAGGGAAAACAATGTTGTTAGGTAATATTTTTACTCTTGGTTCCCTTTGACAAAATACTTAAAGAAACCAATCAGCTTAGAAAGTAATTGACTCCCTCTTATGAGTGAGAACGGGGACATAGGTAGGCTTTCATCACACACCAGGGCCTGTCAGGGAGTCAGGGGCAAGGGGAAGGAGAGCATTAGGACAAATACCTAATGCATGCAAGGCTTAAAACCTAAATAACGGGTTGATAGGTGCAGCAAACCACCATGGCACATGTAGACCTAGGTAATAAACCTGCACATTCTGCACATGTATCCTAGAACTTAAAGTAAAATAAAAAAATAAAAGAAAGTAATTGAGAAGATGTAAGAAGAAATGCAAAATAATAAAGTCCAGATATTACAAGACTTGCAGAAAGAAACACCTGAAGAAGAAATTGTTAGTTCAACCAAAAGTCAAATCTGAGTGGCAAGGCTCATTAAATTACAGCACCATGGCAAAAAGCAAAATCAAGGAAGTTGCCAGCCTAAAAGAAAAAAAAATTGTCAATGTCAATATTTTATTTTAACTAAGTTTCTAAAAACTGTCCCAGGAACTCTGGTTCTACAGCTTGGGCATCCTGTACCTTGGGCAGCTTGGGTATAGGCATATGCATATACCAAGTATGAAAACAGAGTATAATTCAGTCATTTACTGTCATCAAGCTGAAGCAAACTTAAAGAAGAATAGTATTTAACTATGTAGGTTGAAATCAGATAATTTGGGTGTAAGCCCTGTGTTTGCAAATTTCTAGCTATATAACCTTTGAGTATTTATTTAACTTTTTCAGGCTTATTTTACTCTCCCCAAAAATTGAGACTAAAACTAGTATCTACAACTAACTCTTGAATTATTAAGGATTGAGTAAAGTTATATGCATAAAAAAATAACACAGTCCCTAGCAATTAGAAATTGCTAAATAAATGGTAATAATTTTTATATTTTTCATTGATACAAGTAAGTAAGTAATTTCCTCGGACCGGGAGACAGTCTTTCTAGAACTGTTACAAGTCGAGCAAGCTGATATATACCTCTATGACTCTGTCATAAATTGTTGTTTAGTATCATAAGCCACACTGCCTGGGTGTAGAATTTGTGTCCTGTCATCTTCCCAAATACCTAACTAAAGGTCATTGTAAGAGGAAAATGCAGCAATATGTGAAGATGCCTGGTACATAGCAAGAGCTTAGTAAGCTTTCCTAATATCAGTATCATCATTGGTGATGTTGTGTTGCTGCAAACTGAACAGTCCTCTGAGTGGCATTCTTTCTTAAAAATATGTTAATAAAATCATTTATCCTAAAATCAAGTACCAGGGATCTATCAGGCATCTGTCCTCCTGAAGATGACTGAGAAATCTCTGATACAAATGTGTTGATTCAAATTTTATTTGATATTTCCAGTCTCACTTATAAAATGTGTTCATAACATGTATATGTTGTGTATGATGTTCTGTACTTTCTGCAATTTGGTATAGCTTTGTACAAGCGTGTGTGTGTGTGTGTGTGTGGATATTCCTTTTTCTGAGGCCATATTTTGGAATTGTGATCTAGTGGAAAAATTATGGGATTTCAAGAAAGACAGTTTGTTTGATTACAATATGCTATTGTGTGAAGATAAGTAATTCTTCAATATACCAGGTTTTTCATCTATAGAATGAGAATAATACTAGCCTTGTTTATGTGTTAATTCTGTTAAAATTCTATTAAAAATAACAGAATTTGGGAAAATATTGTCTATTACAAAATGTCATAATTATTTCATCTGTTTCTTGATCATGTATTAGATAATGTGTTTTGTATTAGCTGGCAACTTGGTATTCTCTTTATCCGTTTATTGAAAACAGTGGAGGTCAGACCTATCTCATAGTATCAATATTTTTCAAAGTTTTATGTAGGGCATATTAATGTTCCGCAAGTTATTATAATAATTTAGGAATATTACAACAGTGTTTCAAAATGTGTGGTATATAGGGATATCATAATTAATCAGTCACTGTAAAACAGACAAAATTATTTTCTTCAAGACAATTTGATCATGTAGTCAACAGTTGGGAGTTAGAACTGTAATAGTCAAATAGTCATTACTGTGACCTAGAGTTTAAGAATCCTTTTTCTTCATTTGTACTCCTCTATTTTCATAATTACAAAGAATTGGCATAAGTGAACCTAAATATCTAATAAATAACAAATGTAAATGGCATACACAGAATTCTTGACATGGCTTTGGGCCTCATTCCCAAACAAATCTCTTCTTTCCCCAGTACCCCTATTTCAGTAAATGTCATCTCTATGCTTCTAGGTTCTCAGGCAAACCCTAGGAACCATCTTTGAATACATACTTTTTGATATTTAATCCTTCAGCAAGCCTTAGACAGCCGTCTCTATCAGTAAAATATATTTTTAGCCCAACTACTTCTCTCCATCTTCTCAAATAATTTCTTTGTCCAACCCATCATTTTTCATTTGAAGTACTGAAAAGTCTCTTCAAATATTTCTATGTTTCTATTCTTACCTTCTTATTAAAGTACCTATTTATCAGCTGGAGTGACTTTATTAAACATAGTTAAGCAGATCATGTTATCCCCTATGTCAGTATCCTCCACTATATTCCCATGATGCTTAAAATATAAATCTAACTTCTTCTTTATCAGGGCCCCAGGTACTTCACAGTCTGGCCTCTGTTGGTGCCTGAGAACTCAGGTCCCATAGTCTGTCCATACTCAGGGTTCTGTCCTAAACATCATGTCACTCTCACCAAGCTCCTGCCTCCTCTATGCCTTTCATTTGCTAGGAGCACTCTGGCTCCAGATGTCTATATAGCTGAATTTGTCTTATCACACAGGTCTTAGATCATAGACTTCCTTTAGAAAAAAGAAAAGAACAGTTTTCTCATACCAATCTAAAGAATCTTATGCCCCAGACATTTACTGTCTAAAATATTACATTGTGCATATTTTTTTACTGCACTTACTAATGTCTTAAAGTATCTTATCCAGTTATTGGTTTATTGTTCAATTTTCATCTCTGTATTTTCATCTCTGTATAACAAAGTATATACATAAGCAATATCTGTTTTGATTGTCCCTGTAATTCAGTGTCTAGAGTAGATCTGAACAAATTTGTAAAATATTCAATAGGTTTGTTGAATGATACATTAATATATTTTTCTCCTTTTTGAATCAAAGTAGTTGTATTTTTGCCACATCACTTTCTTTAGTGGGTTACTGTGCAAAAATATTCAAGTCCAAAGGCATTTTCATAATGTCTGTAATGATTTTTGCTCTTTACTTTAAAAATACAATATATAAAACATTCAACAGAAATTAATATTATTTACAGTATAACATTTCTGATAAATGTTGTATATACTGTATTTTTAAAATAAAGAGAGATTCACTTTATATCAGAAAACTCACATTTATGTTTACACTTACTTTTCAATAAGTGAGCAATACTTAATCAATCGTTACTAAGAGCTTTCTGAAAAACATAATTTTCACTGCAGTAATCTTAGATATCAAGAGACTTGTTTGCATAGAAAATCATAGAATTATGTATTAGTTTCTGGTCATTTTCCAATATATTTATATTTTTAAATGGAGAACAATACAGAAAATAGGCATGCTTCCTATGAAGGTTTTAAAATCCATGATTAATTACATAATCTAATTATAGAATAATCATGTTTTAAAAATAGTCACCTGTCATTTAAAGTAATTAATTATGCCTTGTATAAATAGATCAAGAAACAAAAGAACATATGAGGCTGGGCACGCGACTCACGGCTGTAATCCCAGCATTCTGAGAGGCCGAGGCAAGTGGATCACGCGAGGTCAGGAGTTCAAGACCAGCTTGGCATGGTGAAACCCAGAATCTACTAAAAATACAAAAATTAGCTGGGCATGGTGGTGTGTGCCTGTAATCCCAGCTACTCAGGAGACTGAGGCAGGAGAATCACTTGAACCTGGGAGGCAGAGGTTGCAGTGAGCCGAGATCACACCATTGCACTCCAGCCTGGGCAACAAGAGCGAAACTCCATCTCAAATAATAATAATAATAATAATATATTAAAAAGGTTGATAAGAATGTTTTATGGTACTTTCTTCAATGCTGTAAAGAAGGAGATTAAAAATAAATAAATTAACTGAAACTTTGATAAAACAAAGAGCAGAAATATTGTGTAGGTATTTTCAAATAGTCGCTGTTTAATACATTCAATGCTCTGCTTATAAATTTAAGTTTGGTTAATGTTCTGAAATGTAGAATTATTCAATGAGATATTATAGCATGCATGAAACAACATTTATTTATGAAACTTTGCTTTAGCAGCTATCAATTGTTGGTGACCTTGGAAAAGTCACACAATATTGCTGAATTTCATTCACATATTTGTAAAATGAGGATAAATGTGCTTTTTATGGGTATCGTCATGCCTGGAGTTATTTTCACCCCTGTGACATTTTCCTCTGCACTATTTATTTTACCCCATCCTATAATGAATTTTTCTTGGGCACTGCCAATTGAAGTCTGAATTCTTCTGACTCACTCTATCACCCAGGCTGGAGTGCAGTGGCATGATCTGGGCTCACTGCAACCTCTGCCTCCCGGATTCAAGCGATTCTCCTGCCTCAGCCTTCTGAGTAGCTGGGATTACAGGCACGCACCACCATGCCTGCCTAACTTTTTTATTTTTAGTAGAGACAGGGTTTCACCATGTTGGTCAGGCTCGTCTCAAACTCCTGACCTTGTGATCCACCCACCTCGGCCTCCCAAAGCGCTTGGTTTACACGCTTGAGCCACTACGCCTGGCATGAGGTCTGTATTCCTATTTTGGCTGCATTCCTTGCATATAGATCCACTTCAGTTTCATCACACCTTATATGCCTTGAATTTTCTATATAGCATTAAACAGATATTAACATTTTCTGCTTTCTTTAGAAACTATTTCTTACACATATGATGACATTAATGAAAACAAGCAACTGCTGAACTTCATGTGCTTAGTTTTAGGGTATTTGATGTAAACATAAAAAAACACACACAGCACAAACAGAGAAACACACGTTAGCTACCATTTTCTTACCACTGTGACGCTGGTATTATTCAAGCTGCATAACTGATAAAAGTGAGGTTTATGATGATCAAATAATTTCTCCAAAGTTTTGCGCCTGCTACATGCTAAAGTCAAGATATAAGTAGAGGTTTTTCTGACTCTAAAACTCATATTTTGCATTAAACTTCATATTTGCTAACTTTGCCTTGTATCCTTTCTGTCCTGTATTTTGAGACCAATGATCCTCTTTTTTCACATTAAGTATTTAATGCAAAATATCTATGTATTTTAAATGAAATACTTATCTTAGAATGAGAAATATATCTTTAAATCAGATGTTTGCCAACTATCAGTGTGTACGTTTCTTAAACTGGAAGGGGCAGCATTTATGCCTAGATAAATAATGACATTTTTAGTGTCCAACAGGTTTTTAACAAGGAACATTATGCTGAACTGAGGCAGAAGGTCTCCTGCCAGTTGTCTGCTTTCCTGAATATGAAGTCTGTTTTATTAATTTGAAAAAATATGTATACATATCTTACTAAAAATGATTCTTTTAAAATTGCATTCCCTGAATCCATTGGTCTGCTTTTGTCACAGCTGACCAGCTTAATTCTAATCAAGTCTGAAATATGTCAGACTGTTTCCAAAATGTTTACTTTTGCTATTCTCTACACTGAATTGAGCTTTGGGGAGTTGAATGTTTAAAAGTTCTGATATGAAAAAGAGAGAAAAAAAAGTCAAAGATCTTTCCTTCTTAGAATCGGTTTCTGAATATTTGAAGATGGGTTTCTTCTCAATGATGCAGCTGGGAGCTTCTGATGTTAGAGCACAAAGCAATTTTAACCCTTTTCCTTGAGAAAGATTTACTTTCTTTTGGATATCAAGATTTTAGTCAGTGTAGTGGGTTAAACTGTGTCCCCCAACAAAAAAATATATGTTCAAGTACGAATGCTTGTCTGGTATCTATGAATGTGACTTTATTTAGAAATAGGGTCTTTGCAGATGTAGTCAAGCTAAGATGAGGTGATACTGGATTAAATTCAATACCTGATGTCCTTATAACAGAAGAAGACACTTGGAAGAGAAGGCCATGTGGAGACAGAAGTAGAGATTGGAGTGATACAGCTAGAAATCATAGAATTGCTGAAGATTCTTGGGAACCACCAGAAGCAAAGAATAGGCAAAAACATATTCTTTCCTGGAGCCCTCAGAGGGAGCGTAGCTTTACTAGCACCTGCCTTGACTTCACAGGTCTTGTCTTCAGAACTGGGAGAGATTCAAAGGCTTTGATTGTAAGCCACCTAGCCTGTGGTAATTTTTTAAAACAGCCTTAGGAAACTAGTACTATAATCTCTCAACTTCAAGCAGCTATTTTCTTCTTGAATGCTATTCTTAAAGTTAGACAAATTAATAATATCCTCAAATTTCTGTAGTCTCCTGACTTTGAATCTTGGAATGTGTGATGATTATTTCTTTCCATATAAAAAACAGAATTAAGTGTATTTATTAGTCATCACAAACATGAAGTATAATACTTATGTATTAAAGAAAAAATGTACAGAAAAATAAATATTTCATTAAGTAGATAGATAGCTTAAAGAAGATTAACTTTAACAATCAGAGAGTATGTGTTTAATATTTATAATTTTATGTATTTCATCATGGATTTCAGGCATCTAAACACAAATAAAGTCATTTAATTAGATACAGATTCTTATTTGTTTGAGTACTTTATCATTTGCATTTGCAATTATTTACTTGCTTAAAAAACAACAAAAATTTACATTAATGTATTAACATGTTTTGTAAGTATATACATATATTAATGTGTATATATGTATAGTTTCAGATTGTTAAGATCTACTCAAGAGTAACTAGATAAAAATAAGAAAGGAAAAGAAAGAGACTAAAACATTACTATGTTGAAAAATAATTATTTTAAGTCTTATTGTTGACTTAGCCCAAAAATCAAAGTTTAATATAATTTTATAAATTTTTATTTTTAGTGAGATTTGTGCCAGTTTCTGAATATTCAAAGTATTATAACATATAATTTAACTAAAAACAAAAACAGAGAAAATAGGACAGTAGAAACACTATCAACAACATCTTTGAGCCAGAACTTTAGACAATATAATCACAATATTTAAATCAGTATTTGCTAGAAAATACTACAATGAGAAATTAGTTTACATTTGTTGTGATCGCTATCAGCATTCCTGCTGTATCCCGATTCCAAGAGTTAGTCGAAGTTATGTTTCCCTTGGGAGTTTAGAGCTCAGGTCATGACTTCAGAGGGTGCAAGTCCCAAGCCTTGGCAGCTTGCATGTGATGTTGAACCTGTGGGTGAACGGAAGTCAAGAACAGGTTTGGGAACTTCTTCCTAGATTTCAGAAGATGTATAGAAATGCCTGAATGCCCAGGCAGAAGTTTGCTGCAGGTTTGGGGCTCTCATGGAGAACCTCTGCTTGGGCAGTGCAGAGGGAAAGGTGGGGTTGGAGCTACAACAGAGAGTCCCTACTGGGACGCCACCTAGTGGAGCTGTGAGAAGATGGTCACTGTCCTCCAGACCCCAGTATGGTAGATCCACCTACAGCTTGCACGGTGTGCCTGGAAAAGCTGCAGACAATGCCAGCCCATTAAAGAAGCTAGGAGGAAGGCTGTACCATGCAAAGTCATAGAGGTGGAGCGACCCAAGACCATGGGACCCACCTCTTGCATCAGCATGACCTGGATGTGAGACCTGGGGTCAAAGGAGATCATTTGGAGCTTTAAAATTTGACTGCTCCATTGGATTTCAGGACCCACATAGACGCTGTAATCCCTTTGTTTTGGTCAATTTCTCCCATTTGGAAGAGCTGTATTTACCCAATACCTGTACCCTCATTGTACCTAGGAAGTAACTAGCTTGCTTTTGATTTTACAGGCGCATAGGCAAAATGTACTTGCCTTGTCTCAGCTGAGACTTTGAACTGTGGACCTTTGGGTTAATGCTGAAATGAGTTAAGACTCTGGGGGACTGTTAGGAGGGCATGGTTGGTTTTGAAGTGTGAGGACATGAGATTTGGAGGAGTCAGGGGTGGAATGATATGGTTTGGCTCTGTGTCTTCACCCAAATCTCATCTTGAATTCTACTTCCGTAATTCCCAGGTTTTGTGGGAGGGACTTGGTGGGAGATAATTTGAATCATAAGGGTGGTTTCCCCCATACTGTTCTCATGGTAGTGAGTAAGTCTCACAAGATCTGATAGTTTCATCAGGGGTTTCCACTTGTGCATCTTCCTCTTTTTCTCTTGCCACCTCCATATAAGAAGAGTCTTTCGCATTCTGCCATGATTTTGAGGCCTCCCCCCAGCCATGTGGAACTGTAAATCCAATTAAACCTCTTTTTCTTCCCGGCCATGTGGAACTATAAATCCAATTAAACCTCTTTTCTTCCCAGTCTCAGGTACGCCTTTATCAACTGCATGAAAATAGACTAATACAACTCCTACAGTTGTTCAATCAAGCAATTACAAACTTTTCTTTATGCTGTTTTTTGACCAGAGATGCATTTTACTTAGTTTCCATCGTGTCTCTTGTGTGGCTGAAAAAGTAAATTAGTTTCAGATATTATAAGAATGACAACCTTTAAATACACATTCAGATGTCCTATTTCTCTTAAATATAATCAAAAGAACTGTCAATGCTGGTACCACCTTCCCACACAGCAAGAATTAGCTAGAAGTCAGTGTGGCTTTCTCTTAAAATAGATATAAATTTTCCTGAATCTCACCATCTCCACCATTCAGCACTTATTCTAGGCCTCCTTAATCTGTGAATCCTTCAACAATTTGGGCTTTTCTCACTTTTTTTTACTTTCTGAAGAAGCAAACAGTGTGGTACATAACTTATAAAGTAGAGAAAAAGCAAATAATACTAAAAGTCTTTATATTGGTTTGATGTGCCTTTCCTTAATTGTGTTAAATTGCTAACTAAAGGATGTTCACTTAAGATAAGGCAAAGCCAGGAACAAAATTGTGGTGTTTTGATGCCAAATTTGATGTTCTTTGCAGTTATAATATTGCTGCTGCTATGATGCTGATAAACACATACCCAAGACGGGGCAATTTACAAAAAAAAAAAAAAAAAGAAAGAAAGAAAAAAAAAAGGTTTAATGACCTTACACTTCCATATGAATGAAGAGGCCTCACAATCATGGCGGAAGGCAAGGAGGCGCAAGTCATGTCTTACATGGGTGGCAGCAGGCAAAGAGAGAGCTTGTGAAGGTAAATTCCCATTTTAAAAACCATCAGATTTTGTGAGACTCATTCACTATCACGAGAACAGCACAGGAAAGACTTGCCCCAATAATTCAATCACTTCCCACCACGTCCCTCCCACGACATGTAGAAATTGTGGAGTTACTATTCAAAATGAGATTTGGGTGGGGACACAGCCAAACCATATCATATGGTATAGAAAATTAATTAGAACCACTTTAATTCTCCAGTTATTCATTCATATCTTTTATTCATTTATTTTAATCAAATATGTATACATTATTTATAGGTAATGCTCAAAAAATAAATACTTGTGAAGAATTCCTTCCTTAATACATTTTCAACCATTCCAAAATGAATGCACACTTAAACTTACAGCTTATCTGTTGGGAGAGTTTATTTTTATTATCCCATTTTCTTGAATTTATTTCTTTAAAACGTTTACTCTTGCAACCTTATTTTTCCCTCTAAAGCTTACTATAATTAATATTATAATTTAAAATGTCTAGATATTCCATCCACAGATATGTGCACACACATAAATGTGCACACACATAAATGTGCACACAGACACATGTGCCATAATGGCAGTTTCAAATAGTGGTATCTATAAAATTTCAGAAGATTTAGGAGGTCTTGGGTTGAGATGATTTATGGATACCCCAGTAGATTCTGAAATTCAAATCAAATCTAGTATTATTCTGTGATTTATGTAAGTTCCTTTATTAAGATGTATCCCAACTCCATCTTTAGAATTAAACTGCTGCTGCCTACTTCCACCAGTAACATACTTCTCTCTTTCCTGGCTAATTTGGGAGATCTTGGACAAATAAACTAGTTTTTTGTTTAAATAAATCAATGCCTATGGGCCTCCTCAAATTAGGACCATCAGCTCTTTTAAGAAATCTGCAATGGGGCTTATATAACATCTGCCCCTTTCATACTTTTGGAATCAGAGTCTAAATACACCTTTCTGACTGCAATCAAACTGATTGTCTTTCTGTCACTTCTCAACCTCTATTCAGCTAAGACTTCATAGCATATCAGGATCTACTTAAGTTTTGTAATATATACATTGTATAATTATTTGACAACTAATCAATAAACCTTTAAAGATTGAAAAAAATTAGAAATATTTATGATGATAACTATGTACAATAATACAATATTGGCATTAATGCAATATTAACATATTAATATTGATAACGAAATATTTAAACTTTGAAGAATACTTATTGTTTAAAAAATTATAGTGACATGGGGGCACTGGCTGTAGTAACATGGTAAAGTTTCTTTCTTTGGGTGAAAGATCCACAAATTTGCACTCAAATAAATGAATTTGTGCTTTATTACTACAGATATTGATGTTGGAGAAGATGCATGGAATTGCTGTTCTATAGTTGAGATAATAAAACAGACATAATGCCCATGATTACCAAGTTATTTTAATTATCATTGCCCAAGTTTATCTAACCACAATATTATGTAACTATTTAACAATAAATTTGAAAAAAAAGCTTTTTATTAGAATATCTATATATTTTCTAGCTAAGATATTTCAAAATTTAGTAAGCAAATAGCATTATGTAAACTAAAACACTATCCAAAAGTGCAATGATTCTATGATTAGAACAAAGATATCAATATGATTTTGTCAGAATATGAGTTAATATTAAAATTAACATTTTATAATAAATGAAACAAATATTTCATTTATATTTATAATAAATATAATAAATATAATAAATGAAATGAATATTTACAATTATTCATAGACGCATACACAATGACTTATTATTTAGCAACTGACCTTTATCTTATTAGAGATATTTTGCGAAAATATTTAAATCATTGTTAATTAGAATTCTAAACTGACTTCCAAGAAATAAAATTGTTTATTTAGAATATATGGCATCTAAAGTGATAAGCAAATTATTTATTCACATAATACTGAAGAAAAGCATTGTTCCCATTAAAAATTCCTTTTATTACTCAATTTGAAGCATAATAATTCATTCAGTTACCTTTGCATACTTATGTAGAATTGATTTCCATAGATATTTATTTTTTCTTTTTCAAGAACATTAGCAGCTTTACTAAGATATGATTGATATATAATACATTACAAACATTTAAAGTGTGCAACTTGATCATTTTTGACATTATTGAACACTATAATATAAGTCAATCAATATACAAACATATAAGTTCCACAAATGTTTCTTGTGCTCCTTTGTAATTTATTCCTACATAGCAATCTGTACAGAAAATTCTGTTTTCAAACTAATGCATTTATATGCATATAAAATATATGAAGATAACATTAAATGTAAATAAAGATGATATTGGAGTGGGAATGATATTATAGACAACTTATAATTTTCTTCATTTTTTTCTATTTACATACTGCATTTTCTAATTAAATTATTTTTAAAATTTCAGATTCAGAGGGTACATATGCAGGTTTGTGACATGGCTATATTATGTGATGTGAAGGTTTGAGCTTTTAATTGTCCCTCACCCAAGTAGTGAACCAAATATCCAATAGGTAGATTTTCAACCCTTATCCCTCTCCCACTATCCTCTCTTTTGGAATCCTCAGTGTCTAATGTTCCCATCTTTTCCCCTTTGTATCTAATGTTTATATCTAATTTATTTCCTGTTAAATTTATGTATCATATAGTTCTTTATGTTGCTTAAGTTACTTGAAAACGTATAAGGCTGTAAGAAGATTTTTGAAATCGAGAAAACATTCCCAAAGATAAGTTTATCAAATTGTTTAACTGTCAGCAAACCTCCTTAATTCCCAATAATGGCAGTAGTGCATGTGCTGGAACATAATTATTAGCTAATAAGCTAATAAGTACCAGGAGCTCAGACTGACTTTTAATATTTAGTGAGAAATAATATGTTATTCAAGAAGCTTAATTTAATTTATTTGAACAACTTTATATATCTCAGTAATATTTCAGGATTGAAATATTCAAGATAGAGGATAGAAATTCCATAAATGAGAGTACTGTGTTATATGTTATTATGCATTTATTATTTAAAATATGGTTATCAAATCATTACTAATATGAACATTGAAATGCAGAAAAAAATTGTTAGTATGCTAGAATTATTCCAAAAATTATAACATAAAAGGAAAATTTCACTAAAATTCCTGGAAGACATAAAGACCTTTTTTCCTAAAAACTGTATCAATAAAAGATTCTTCAAATAAAGACAGTTTAAGAACTACTTTTTATGACATTTAGCAAATTCAGTCCTTTTTCTAAAGGCCATCAGTTCCTCCTTTTTTGTAAGTTATCTTGCAGTTCCCTTGTTGGTTCCAAGCTGTCAAACTCTGAGCCATGTTCTGAGCCTGCATTCTTGACTGTGGCCTCGAACTCATTTGTAGCTGTAACTCATTTGGAAGTCTCTGTAACTCATTGGGAAGTTGGATCTTCATTCAGAAGGCTCTCATGCCTACCTGTTAGTTAAATTTGTATACCTTTTCTCCTTTTTCAAGAAAAGGCAGATAAATTAATGCCATTTGATGAGGAAGTATGATCATGCTCACAGGAAAAAAAAAATAGTCCATCGTGCTATAAAATTTATTTTTAGTGTGTGCTTACTGTAACTTTGGGGAAAGTAGGGGAAAAGAAAGCAACAAGAAACCAAAGGTAATGGTACAATAAAGAAACAAACAAAAAAAAGAGGGAATTACAGATATAATAATATAGTGAAATGTGTGTCCTCAGAAAAAGTATTGAAATAAAATTATTAAAACAGATATCTGTACAAGAAAATTTTATTTGTTGTCATTATATAGTTCAAAAACAGAGACAAAAGAAATACAGAGTAGCTTTTAAATTATTTCTGTGTACCAGCAATATACAATTGAAAAATAAAATTTAAAAACTTCAGTGGCGTACAATGTGACATACTTGGGGATGAATCCAACTAAAACATTGTGTAAGAAATATGTTCTAAAAGTAAGAATAATTGGAAGTATTTTCTTATTATAGCTTTTATAGAGTTATATTTATTATTGAACTTAATGTATTCATGAATTTATTTTTTATGTTGAACACAAATTTTAATCACCAAAAGTCCTGAGGTATAATTAAGAGCACCCCAAGGGCAATTTTCTATATTTGTTATTAAAAAATGAAGGTAATATTTTTTACTAAAGTGAACAACTTACTCCTCTAGTGGAATTTTTTTTGTTGAAAGTTCCAAAAGCAGCTAAGCGTTATCGGGTATGGCTTCCTAGTGAAAGAGAGGCGGTATGTTTCACCAAGCATGTCGAAGGGTGTTCAACATTAGATCTGCAAACTTATTAAGTTGTGTACATTAGATGTGTACAACTTTGCATATGCCTGTTATTCCTCAATAGTGTTTTGTCTAAATAAAAGGAGTTCTCAAGACGTATGGTAAACACTCTGGCCTAAAATTCACTTACAAGTCTTATTTAAGTGTAAGTGCTTATGAATAGAATGTTAACATTCCTAAAGTCTCTGATGATTTAGTTCTGTTTAAAAAGAAACATTATCAAACATTAGTTTAAATAATAATATTGAACTGCTTTTTTTCTCAAATTTTGAAGTTTTTTGTTCCTTCATTGTGTGAGAGATACAAGATGCCAATTTTATTAGTTTTCGTTGATTCTAACTATACTAATATACTATACTACTGTAAGCAAAAGGCTTCTATTAGTAGTTGAAATTTAATTTAAAAGGCACTGTAGAAAATACAAGCCATTATTACGATTTTAAGATTATCTAAGAATACTTAAATATTTATTTATTTATTTACTTATTTATTTTTTGAGAAAGGGTTTTGCTCTGTCACCAGGTTGGAGTGCAGTGGCACAATCTCAGCTCACTGCGGCCTCAAACTCTTGGGTTCCAGCGATTCTCCCACCTCCACCTCCTAAGTAGCTTGGACTACAGGTTCACATACCACCAGGCTCAGCTTTCTTTTTTTTTTTTTTTTTTTTTTTGTGGAGACAGGTTTAGCCATGTTGGCTAGGCTGTTCTCAAACTCCTGGCCTCAAGCAATCTGCCCATCTGGGCCTCCCAAAGTGCTGGGATTACAGGTGTGCATCACTGTGCCTAGACTTAATATTTCTCATACTCTAAACCACACATGCTAAATATCGTACTACAGAATGTGTTCCAAATGGTATAACAAGTATAATATATGTTTAGATTATAAATTGGGTGTGGAGATGGAATATTTTTTCTTTTTAAGTTGAAGCTCAGCAATGGCACAAAATAGACTATTTTAGTAATAAAAATGTATTTTCATTAAAATCATACTGATAATTTTGAGGCACTTAATATATGTATATAATTCTTATTAGTATAATGTATTTTACACAATAAATATATATGCAGAAAATTCAAAAGATGGAGAATAAATACTATGGTAAATAAATATAAAATACATTAAAGGAAATGAAAATTAAAAACAACACACCACATTGTGTATCAACTTTTCCAAGTCTTTTGATGAGCTTTTGACAGCACAAGCGTGTTCAAATATTGTTCTGGCTCCACATACTTGCATAATATAAAGCAAAAATAGTGTTTTGATAAAGATCTTCATACATAAGTGTTTCATAAAATTGCCTAGAAAAAATTAATAGAAATATAATTACTGCATGGAGTTGTAAATAGTATAAGAATTATTGACATACATTGTCAATTTATTTTCCAGTTATATAATATAAAGTTATAAAGTTTGTAATTAACTAATTTCTATTAATTCAGATGAACTTTTCCAAAATAAGTCTTAATGAGGTCAATTACGTAAATGAAAACAAAATTTATTTGCATATGGCAGCATTATCCAAATTGTCTTCTTCTGTTTTCAGATCAAAATAAAAAAAGAGTAACGTTAAACAAATAAAAGTATTAACATTCTATTTTTAGATCTTTATAAAATACAATTTACACTTTTTCTGGTACGCTTTGAAAATTTAACATTTCTCATAGTGCCAGTGTAATGTTCTAATTTTATTATCTGATTAAAGTTTTAAATTAATTAAAATGCATATCCCACATGATTATTATATGATAAAGGATTTACTCCATTTCATTTTTATCATAGAATCTAAAAAATGGTAATATGCCAAATATGAGTAATTTAAACATTTTAGGGGCTGCTCATAGAGCACTCAAACATATTCATATAAGTGAAAGGGCTGAATGTGTAGTGTAAGTAAAAGTGATAATCTAGTCTGTATTATTTGGCATAAGTGCCAAATAATCCTGGATCCTGCAATCCAGGGATATTTCAGGGTTCTACAGGATGTAGTGCTATTGTTCAGTTACATTATATTTAAGTATATTTAAGTAGTGCAGTGGAAGATTTTAATAATTCAAAAATCAATTTTTAGTACCTTTTGGTATTTAAGACATGGGTCTAAAGCAGCACATAGCTATTAGCTAGAAAAGATGTAAATACACACATATATATTCTTTCTGCCATACATTTTTCTCATTGTTCTACAATGACGATGCAAAAATTCTTAGCAGTAGATACTTTTGTGACAATGAATATAAGTTTTTTGTTAAAGTATAAATACCTTGTCATTTTAATCCAAATTGGTGTGCCAGATTAGAAAATCAGTTCCTTCTAAGATAATAAAGGCAAGCAACAATGTATAGACTATTTGGATGTAGACTATTCAAAACATTGGGAAGATATGCAACAATGTATAGACTATTTGAATGTAGACTATTCAAAACACTGTGAAGATATAATTTTGAGTATCTGGGGCAGCCTTATTAAAATGGACTGGATGGTTCCCGTCAGAATTTTCTATATTAGCTCTCCTTCATGATGTGTAGACCAAGTTAAGATTTATTTTTCTATGATTATTTAATTAGTGCACTAAATGGAAATCATGATGCAGGCAGGGGTTGCATCTTCCTCTGTCGTTCTGCCTACGATTGTGTATACTGAGTTTTACATACACTTTCTGGCACATTCCAAATACTTGTGTAATTGATTATTGCATGCAGGCATGAATGAGTGGCCTATTTTTGCACATGTAACACTTGAAGAACTGCACCGCTGAACCTGCGATTTCTTTCTATTTAATAAATCATTCTCCCACAAAAATTTCATTATTAAATGAAATTTATGGGGAAGGAGAAATTGGAATGTGAAATGTCATTATAAGCAAACTTTAAAAAACACATCTATTAGCAGAAACTCTATGCATTAGTTTCAATCCTAGAAAGAATAAAAAATGTGGTGCTTTTCTTTTTCTTCCTTGAAAGGAAGAAGTGTATCCAATGGATTTATTTAAAAAAAAAAATCTATTCACACGCATCTATGCAAATAAACTAGAAAATCTAGAAGAAATTGATAAATTCCTGAACAGATACACCCTCCCAAGACTAAACCAGGAAGAAGTCGAATACCTGAATAGACTAATAACAAGTTCTGAAATTCAGGCAGTAATTAGTAGCCTACCACCCCAAAAAGATCCCAAGACCGTATGAATTCACAGCTGAATTCTACCAGAGGTACGAAGAGGAGCTGGTACCAGTCTTTCCACAACTATTCCAAACAAAAAAAAAGAGGGACTCCTCCCTAACTCATTTTACGAGGCCAGCATCATCCTGATACAAAAACCCAGCAGAGACACAACAAAAAAAGAAAATTTCAGGCAAATATCTGATGAACATTGATGGGAAAATCTTCAATAAAATACTGGCAAACCGAATCCAGCAGCACATCAAAAAGTTTATCCACCACGATCAAGTTGGCTTCATTCCTGGGATGCAAAACTGGTTAAACATACGCAAGTTAATACATGTAATTCCTCACAAAAACAAAACCAATGGTAAAAACACATAATTATCTCAATAGATGCAGAAAAGGCCTTCGATAAAATTCAACACCCTTTCATGCTGAAAACACTCAATAAACTAGGTATTGAGGGAACGTATCTCAAAATAATAAGAGCTATTTATGACAAATCCATAGCTAATATCATACTGAATGGGCAGAAGGTAGGAGCATTCCCTTTGAAAACTGGCACAAGAAAAGGATGCCCTCTGTCACCACTACTATTCAATATAGTATTGGAAGTTCTGGACAGGGAAAGCAGGCAAGAGAAAGAAAGAAAGGGCATTCAAACAGGAAGAGAGGAAGTCAAATTATCTCTGTTTGCTGATGACATGATTGTGTATTTAGAAAACCCCATTGTCTCAGCCCAAAATCTCTTTAAGCTGATAAGCAACTTCAGCAAAGACTCAAGATACAAAATCAATGTGCAAAAATCATAAGCATTCCTATACACCAATAATAGACAAACAGAGTGCCATACCATGAGTGAACTCCCATTCACAATTGCTACAAAGAATAAAATACCTAGGAATACAACTTATAAGAGATGTGAAGGACCTCTTCAAGGAGAACTACAAGAAAATGAGAGAGGACACAAACAAATGGGAAAACATTCCATACTCATGGATAGGAAGCATCAATATCATGAAAATGGCCATACTTCCCAAAGTAATTTATAGTTTCAATGTTTTTCCCATCAAGCTACCATTGACTTTCTTCACAGAATTAGAAAAAACTACTTTAAATTTCACATGGAACCAAAAAAGAGCCCCTATAGCCAAGACAATCCTATACAAAAAGAACAAAGCTGGAGGTATCATGCTACCTGATCTCAAACTATACTACAAGGCTACAGTAACCAAAAGAGCATGTTACTGATACAGATATGTAGACCAATGGAACAGAACAAAGACCGCAGAAATAACACTGCACATCTACAACCAGCTGATCTTTGACAAACCTGACAAAAAGAAGCAACAGGGAAATGATCCCAAATTTAATAAATTGTGTTGGGAAAACTGTCTAGCCATATGTAGAAAACAGAAACTGGACCCTTTCCTTACACCTTACACAAAAATTAACTCAAGATGGATTAAAGACTTAAACATAAGACCTAAAACCATAACATCTCTAAAAGAAAACCTAGGCAACATCATTCAGGACATAGGCATGGGCAAAAACATCATGACTAAAACAATAAAATGAATTGCAACAAAAGCCAAAATTGACAAATGGGATCTAATTAAACTAAAGAGCTTTTGCACAGCAAAAGAAACTATCATCAGTATTAAGAGGCAACCTACAGAATGGGAGAAAATTTTTCAATCCATCTACATGACAAAGGGCTAATATCCAGCATCCACAAAGAACTCAAACAAATCTACAAGAAAAAAACAAACAACCCCATCAGAAAGTGGGCAAAGGAGGTGAACAGACACTTTTCAGAAGCAGACATTTATGTGGTCAACAAACATGTGAAAAAAAGCTCGTCATCACTGGTCATTAGAGAAATGCAAATCAAAACCACAATGAGATACCATCTCACACCAGTTAGAATGGTGATCATTAAAAAGTCAGGAAACAACAGATGCTGGAGAGGACATGGAGAAATAGGAATGCTTTTACACTGTTTTTGGGAGTGTGAATTAGTTGAATCATTGTGGAAGACAGTGTGGCAATTCCTCAAGTATCTGGAACTAGAAATATCATTTGGCCCAGCAATCCCATTACTGACTATATACCCAAAGGATTATAAATCATTCTACTATAAAGACACATGCACACATATGTTTATTGCAGCACTATTCACAATAGCAAAACTTGGAACCAACCCAAATGCCCATCAACGTTAGACTGGATAAAGAAAATGTGGCACATATACACCATGGAATACTATGCAGCCACAAAAAAAAAGGATGAGTTCATGTCCTTTGCAGGGACATGGATGAAACTGGAAACCATCATTCTCAGCAAACTAACACAGGAACAGAAAACCAAACACAACATGTTCTCACTCCTAAGTGGGAGTTGTACAATGAGAACACATGGGCACAGGGAGGGGAACATAACACGCTGGGGCCTGTCAAGGGGTGGGGAGTGAGGGAAGGGATAGCATTGGGGGAAATATCTAATGTAGATGATGGGTTGATGGGTGCAGCAAACCATCATGGCACACGTGTACCTGTGTAACAAACCCTCACGTTCTGCACATGTGTCCTGAATTTAAAGTATAATAATAATTTAAAAATCCATTAATTAGCTCAATGATTCAGAAAAAAGTTTTTTTAAGCACCTTGTGCAGATCAAACACAAGACTACTTAATCCTTGTAATTCTCAGGATATATATATATATATATATATATATATATATATATATATAACCATACTTAATATTTGTCTGATACATATTGTGCTCTATATTTATTGCCCTCTTTAAATGGATGAAACCATCAATCTGACATGAAACCCATGATGAATAGTTTGGTTGCCATGTTGGAAGTCATATATATATATATATATATACACACACATATAATATACACACTTTCTTTAAAACAAATAATACAAAGACAATAACAGTCTTTTGAGACATAAAGTTACAATGAAATTGTTGAAAGCTAAGTGACTACAATATATTTTTGCTATTTAACATCATGAGCAACACATGGCATATTTTCTAGATAACATTGTTTGAAACATGCAATCAATACTCATAAATCTTTGTAACTCAATTAATGACTAATTAAATTTTAGATGAAGTGACATTGCCAATATTGTTCAAAACACACACACAAATACAAACACACAAATGCAACTACCACCACCACTACCATCAAAACCTGAAGTTAAGAATAAGTCTATTTAAGTGAGTCTTATTTAAAACTGATATTGAAACGTTATATTGCAACATTCCTAATATTATGACAATGTTCTTGTTGACCGTACTTAGAGCTAGAATCACATTAATAATAATTAGGGAGCAATGGAAACAGCTTTTTATTTCCTTAAGTCAAAAACTGTATGCAATGTTATTTACTTCATTGTAAAGTATATCTGCACGTACTGATATAAAATTGGTTAATAGAAAAATTATCTCCCAAAAGAAATATAATTTGTAAAATTCAAATTAATTGCTGATTAAAAAAATTAAAATGATATAATTTTTACATTACCAAATCACTTCTTATAAATTTTATAAGGAGTTTAATTCTGGCCCTGTGAAAGTCCTCATTTATATAAAAACTAATTTACATTGCATTACTAAAATGGCTCATCATTGTAATTTTTTAATAAATCTATTTTATTTGGCTGAAAAGGACAGTAATGAAATTTGTTTGATAGTTGCCCAGTAAACATGTCTTATGAAAAGCTGGAATAATAATGACATCATAATAACATCTCATTTACAAATGTAGTTTACTTTTCTCTTGAAAAAAATATACTAAGCTTATGAATGTTTAGTGCTTCAGAGACAGAAATGCTGTGACCTCACTTAGAAATTAGTTTTCTTTCTAGGCTCCATAAAATTGAAGAGATTTACAAAGCAAGTGGAAATACTAACTTTTATAATGATGAGCCATATGGCACTACATTTACTAAATTTATGCTTAGCAGAGAGTATAAAATTATAGTTCTTGCATTTTTTTTTTTTTTTTTTTTTTTTTTTTTACAAAATGAGGTTACTACTTCTATCATGCTTACAAATTAGCAAGATGACAATAACAAAAAGAAAGTTTCAGGGTAAAAATATAAATTCTGCTTAAACTAACATTTTTTTTCTTAAGGAACGTTTTGGCTTATGAATAATTTTTAAAATGTTAAGAACATGAAATACTATATTTATAAGAAACTACCCAGGTGAAATACATGATATAATGTGTTTAGCTTGAGGTACATTTTACTCCTGGTCAAAATATGTTCTTAAATAATAGAGATAGCATTGTTTAGACCAATCTACTCAGTATCTCTTCAACTGAGTATATTCAGTTTAAAATGAATTCATTTCTGCGTTGTGATAGGCTAATCTACAATTCATCATGAGTTTGTATTTGCTACGGTTATCTAAATTGTAATCTCCCAGATGACATGGAGAGACAGTTATATACTTGAAATGTGATAGATTAAACCATAAAAGGATGGAAATTGCACCTCCCAAATTATTAGTGTAGTTACATTAAGCAGTTTAAATTTTGGAAAAAATTATTCTCATGATTAATTATTGGGCAAAACCATACTTAATATTTGTCTGATACATATTGTGCTCTATATTTATTGCCCTCTTTAAATGGATGAAACCATCAATCTGACATGAAACCCATGATGAATAGTTTGGTTGCCATGTTGGAAGTCATTTTTCCTCTCTCTTCCCTTCTATTTTCAATATTCTATTTTGAAGTACTGTCATAATTTCCATCAAAATACTTTTTGAATATTTTTGTTGATTCCCAAATTTACTAATAATAGACCAGTTCAAAAGTCTCTAAGTGGTCTTTACAGCTAGTTATGCATCAATTACCTATTGCTTCTGTATATATAGTAATTGAATTTCAAAAGTCTTCTCTATTTTATTTTCTGGTTCAATACCTGTGTGTTTCCATATATTTTGACTTAATGTGGATTATGGTATGAGGTACAATTGTTAATCTCAAACTGATGAAAATGTTCACTAATATTGTCAATGATAAATTTTATATCCCATTTATGCTACTCATTCAGACCCCAAAATCTAGAATAAAGCTACTATTGACACTTTACATTTTAGTGATGTCTACTCATTTAGTTAACAAATCACTTAAAAGGGTGACTAAAATGTGTCTCTTGTCTTTCAGGACATGAATGTTGTATCTGTATGTGTGTGCATGTGTAGTTTGAGTCTAGTGTGTTCTGTCATATCTAAAGCAAAAGTTACACCAATACGAATGTAAATAAAATAGGAAAATAAATATAAAAGTAAAATATATTTGCAATTTGTAAATGTATTTCTATTAAATAATTGAATATAATTTATAAATTTAAATATCAAACCTTCTCTATTTGGCCCCAGATTGATTCAATCTTCTTATTCATTCTTTTAGCAAATGTGCTTTTTTCACTCATTTATTCATCCATTCAATAAATGCACCTGCAATATTCCAGGTACTCTTCTAGATATTGGGGATGTAACAGTGCAACACAATAAAAACATACATAGTACAGTTCCAGTATGTATATAATTTAATATTACTTGTTGGCATTTCAGAGTCATTGAAGAATCAGTAATAATGAAGACACATGTCTTTCCTTAAGAAGCTCATAGTTTTAAAGACAATGTCACTCCACTCATCTCCAGCTACCACTCCAAACTTACATTCTCCTATCATATGCTATTTTATTAGAACCATTATACTTCTCAGTCTATCAAATTGAGTTAATCATTTTCTTTTCTTCATGCTTATTGATATGTTACCAAACTAGAATTTAAGATCCCTGTAGAAAGGAGCCTAAAATAGTACTGACACATGATGACTGCTCAGTGAATATATTGTTGAATGAAATTAAGGAGTAAGTGTTTAGATATATTGTTACTTAGATGTTACTTACATTTTTTGTCTTCTCTAGTTTAACTTTTCAAAAATAAAAATTATGCTTTGTACATGTATGTTACCTTCTACAAAGCCGATAGAATTTTGTTTTATTGTTTATTCAGACAACATATGCTTAATAATTATTCATGAATAAATTGGCTTCTTAGACTCAGTCAAACCAGTTGATGCTAAGAGGCCAATTATTGAAAGTTGATATTATCAATGAATTTCACCAATACTGACATGTATTGTCTTGAATACTAGAATTACTTTGTGATATTAAGCTTAAAAAGCTCACAAATACATATTCAGGTGAATTTTGTTGGTAAGACACCACCATAGGTTTCAGGATTCAGGTTCACACGATGTCTCCAAAGAACTTCCCTTTTATTTTTAAATTATAAGAAATGTATAAAATTTAAGTAAAACATTACATGTATGCATAGCACTGTAGAAATATACTCATGATCTAATGTTTGTAGTTGTGTTTTTGTTGAACAAAGTAGGAGTGATTTTTCATTTCATGTAAACTTTCAACACAAAACTGTCATTTAGCCTCCAGGCACTGTTCTAAATACTGGTACAGGCAACAGTAAATAAAGCAGAGTCATCGCAACCATCCCATAATACACAGACAAGAAGAATAGAAACACAATGGATGTATCTGGTCATATATACTATGAAGAAATTTAAGTAAAGTAACAAAGAAGAAATGATGTTGGGTATGTAACTTTAGATTAATCAGGTATAGCCTCTTTGAAGAAGCAATTTTTGGACTGAGTTGTCTTAAAATGGAAGAAGAAGTGGTTGTGAAGATCTTCAGTGATAACTTTACAGACAGAAGAAGATACTGTGATCAAGTGGGTTTTATACTGGAAATGCAAGGATGGTTCAACATACACAAATCAATATATCAATATGCAGAATGACTTAGTGGGTACCATGTATATTATTCCAGTGATGGATATACTAAAAGCCCACACTTCACCACTGGGCAATATAGCCATGTAACAAAATTGCAATATAGCCATGTAACAAAATTGCAATTGTACCTCTCAAGTTCATGCAAATTTAAAAAAAAGAAAACAGTAGTTGCCAGGGCATTGTGAGTAGAAATAGCTGAGCATGTTTGGTGTAGGACACAAAGACATCGTGGGGGGTGAGCTGGGAATAAATGGGAATGTTGTAGGGAAATAAGTGTGTGAGAGAGTCTCTGTGTGAGAGAGACAGAATACTCATATTCTGTCTTGAAGACAATAGTAAAGAATATGCTTTTTTTTTTCTAATTATGCTAAGATTTTAGAGCATTTTAAGAAAAAATCATGAGCCATTTTCCACTTTTATCTCTTATGTATTGGCCAGAGAGGGGCCAACATGAAATGATTCTCAGAGAACAATTATCAAGTATGTTGTTAATACTATACAAAAAAAAAAAAAAATGCACCTCATCTCACCCCAAATAGAAGGTGAAGTTTAATTAAACTTTTTGTGAACATTCACATAGTCATTAGTTGGATGAAAACTCAGGTTGCTATATTGACTCATTCTGCTTTATTTTATATGTAAAAATGAACACAATTGTTTTATTAACATCACTATGCCCATTTTTTGAGTAGGATTGGCATTTACACACTTTTGTTAAAAGTCACAATAGCTTTTACTTATGCTATCTTGGTTATATGTTCTCAATTTGGAAAAGCATCGTAGTACACCCTCAAATGTAAAACAGCCAGAAAATAATAAAAACTTTCTAAGTGGACTTCTGTATCCCAAATATATAAAATATGTATATGATCATACTTTTAACAGAAATTTAGGACACACCCATGTTATTTTGGTGTTACAGAATTAACATTTCATAATCTGAACATATAATCTAAACATTTCATAATCTAAATCTAAATTAAGTTACTATATGATAAATTAGCTTTGCAGTCTTTAGTTTCATCTATATTTGGATACCAGATCATTGTATTCTCATTTTACAATGAGAATCATGCTGAATTGTAAAGTTCATGGCCATGGCACTGAATTTAAGACTAAAAAATTAGTGCAAGTTTCAAAATAAATAGTATACAGTTTCCGGTATTTAAATTACTATAGAAGGAAGCATAACAAGGGGCACTTTCTACTACTATTTTTATTTTCCATAAGTCAGAAAGAATAGCTTTTCAAATATGCAACAACGCAGTATCATTTTGTAATGCTAACAGAAATGATTAAATACAAAATGTTAATGTAATCAGTTTTCTAGACATCAGAAGACTCGTCACCTATGATATAAATTATAGGCTTTCCATTGCTGCTGAAAACTTAACAGCCTTTATGTCTAGAATACATGTTATTAGAAAATGTGAAGTTTTACAGGGCTTAATGAGAATTCAAATCAGGATATTTCTACAGGGAAGAAAACAAGCCTGTTCCTGCAGCTATCTGAATTACTACATAAATCCATTCGCTTGTCAAATGTAAACTGCTTCAGTTGGCCCTACATACCTTTTAAATAAAATATACATGGATTCTTCCAGCCTATAAACGTATTAGGTCCTTTTTGTGTTTGTACACCTTGTACATTTTATTTTTAAGAACCCCTCTTGTAATGTCAGAGTGACTGGACTCATCAGAATACATCACAAAGATCATTTCTAAATGTAAAGCAGACTTTGTGTTGACTTTTATTCTCTTCTTCTATAAGCTCTCAACTGGCATTATTGATGGGAGTGTAATTTGCCACTCTTTGCCCTCACTGTCAGGAATCGTGAACATGGTGCAGTTTAAAAGATGGGGCTTACTGATTCTCATGCTCATTCCATGAAGACAATTTTTCTCTCTTCCTGAAATATTTAGAAATGTTAGTAAAAAATGTGATGAAGGTGACAAAATATGATTAATACTGTTAAAACTTTGAAAATAAATTAATTTTACTCAAAGTCTAACTGCCTGGAAAAACACAGAAGTAGGTGACAGATTGAATCTCACATTGTTTACTCTTTACAAATGTCTTTCCATCAATTAAACACTTGTTTCTCCGCATCAGTTTATGATTTGAATGAAAGGTATAAGAAATAAAAAAGTATGTGGTTTGGGTCAGGCAGGGTGGCTCACACCTGTGATCCCAGCACTTTGGGAGGCTGAGGTAGCAGGATCATTTGAGCCCAGGGGTGTCTGATGGAAGTTCCCATCTCTACCAAAAAATTAGAAAAATTGTCCAGGTGTGGTGGCATATGCCTGTAGTCCTAGCTACTCCAGAGGCTGAGGTGGGAGGATTGCTTGAGCCTGGGAGGCAGGGGTTACAGTGAGCCATTCTCATACCTGTGTGACATCGCCAGATGTTGTTTAAGAAAAAGAAAAAAAAAAAAAAAAGTGACTTGAGCATTGTTGTAAAAACAATTATATCATGCTAGTAAAAGCATTTTTTACATATTTAAATGAAAGATTTCAGGATAAAATCTAGCATGCAGAGTGATTTGGGCTGAAAGAAACTAGCCAATAAGGACACCTCATGATTTTTGTTGTTGTTGTTTGAGACAGAGTCTCACTCTCTGGCCCAGGCTGGAGTGCAGTGGCATGATCTCGGCTGACTGCAACCTCCGCTTCCAAGGTTCAAGCGATTCTTCTGCCTCAGCTTCCCGAGTAATTGGGATTACAGGCGCATGTCACCACGCCGGGCTAATTCTTGTATTTTCAGTAGACAGGGTTTCACCATACTGGCCAGGTTGGTCTCGAACTCCTGTACCTTGTGATCTGCCCTCCTCGGCCTCCCAAAGTGCTGGGATTACAGCACCTTTTTTACTGAACTACGGCACCAGGCCTACTTCATGATGATGATGATGATGATGATTTTTTTTTATTATTATTATTTTTGAGATGGAGTCTCGCTGTCTCCCAGGCTGGAGTGCAGAGGCACGATCTTGGCTCATTGCAAGCTCGGCTTCCCAGGTTCAGGCCATTATCCTGCCTCAGCCTCCCGAGTAGCTGGGACTACAGGCGCCCGCCAGCACGCCCAGCTAATTTTTTTGTATTTTTAGTAGAGATGGGATTTCACTGTGTTAGCCAGGATGGTCTCAATCTTTTGACCTCGTGATCCACCCGCCTCGGCCTCCCAAAGTGCTGGGATTACAGGCGTGAGCCACCGCTCCCGACCACCCCATGATATCTTAAAAGAAGAGGTCATGGTAGAAAGAGAAAATATTCGCTCCTACATGAAATATGTGAGCAAGAGGACATGACCCAAGCATCATAATACATTTCAGAGGTGAAGTGTCTCATGATAGATCCTGCGGTGAAATGGGATGAAAAGAAGTGTCTTTATGGACATTTTAGTGTATAAATAAGTGAAAAAGGTATAGAGGAATGTAGTGTAAAAGCCTTCCAGTAAACAGAGAGGCAGAAGAGCAACTGTGTTTTGGCAAAGTCTCTTTAAAGGCTGCTATTGATTAAGTTGTTTATTTTTTCAGTACTGGCTGAAGAGTATTTCTATAAACCACACTTAAGTTTCTTCATTTCCAGCTCTTTTATCTAAACTGATACATTTTCCACTTATCTGAGGTGGAATTTTCCTTAGATTTTAATATCACTATGTAAAATTGCCCTTTATATTTTCAAAAATACTTACAATATCCTTTAGTTGAATATTAATTTCAATTGAGTTCTATTTATTATGGATAAACATGAAATGTTTATCCTTACCACTCAGGTAATGTCTGCTCTGTTTAACTCATTTTAGTTTTAATCTTTTCTCTCTCTTCCAATTAATCACCAGTTCCTGTTGTTACACTGTGTGTGTTTATGTGCGAAAGAGAAACAGATGGTAAATAGACAGAAAAAGAGGTAAAGAGAAAGATACAGAGAGAACAGAAACAGAAACAGATACACACAGAAAGAGAATTTCCCATGTGTATACTTATATGCATATTTACACCACACCAAACACACACACCCCACACCTCATTCTCTTCTCTTGATCTCTGTCGTCACCCTGCCTATAATTCTTTAGCATATTTCCAATGTCAGCTGTCCCCAGGTTAGTCTTCACGATGAAGCAGTTGTAATATACATTTTCAATAGAACTATCTCATCATGTCTTTGCTGTGTAAAAGTATAACATACCACCCAACGGTTTTAATGAAAATCCAAAATATTCACAAAAATTGCAATGTGTTATGCCATTTGACCCTTCTCTATATCACCAGCGTAATTATTCAACACTCATTCTTCTTCCTTTTAACACACTTGCCCAAATGTCTTTTAATTTTGTAAACATGTTGCATTCTGTCCTGTTTATGGCCATTACATATGGTGTTCCTCTGCCTAAGACACTATTTTGGAGGTGTATGTTTGGCTGACACTTGCTGGGCCCTTAGATCTCAGGGAGACTCAGGATCTTCCTTGACGTGAACTCAAAAAATCTGGTATGTCTCCCTCGTTCCTATGGCCATCTTTCCAGTCTGGTTTTTGCACCAGCAAGGCAAATGCCTGACATTAGAAACTTGCCATTCCTGTCCTTACCAGTGTTCCTAGATCTAGCTTCGTGATCAAGAAGTTCCTTCCATATGTTTATTGCCTGAAGGAATAAATACGTAATATATAACTATGTGTCATTATGCACGGCATGCTACATGCTTAACCTTTTTCTTTGCTTTTTTTTTTTTTTTTTTTTTTTGAGACGGAGTCTTGCTCTGTCGCCCAGGCTGGAGTGCAGTGGCCGGATCTCAGCTCACTGCAAGCTCTGCCTCCCGGGTTTACGCCATTCTCCTGCCTCAGCCTCCCGAGTAGCTGGGACTACAGGTGCCTGCCACCTCGCCCGGCTAATTTTTTGTATTTTTTAGTAGAGACGGGGTTTCACCGTGTTAGCCAGGATAGTCTCGATCTCCTGACCTCGTGATCCGCCCGTCTCGGCCTCCCAAAGTGCTGGGATTACAGGCTTGAGCCACCGCGCCCGGCCTTCTTTGCTTTTTTATAGGCATTTCTATCCAAAAGAGAATTTAAATGTTGTTAAGCTGTCAGAATATTCATACTTCCACTTATTGACTATCACCCTTCTAACTTCTCGTAAAATTGTAGACCCCTTTGAAGCTTTTGTCATCTAATTGCAAAGGTGACTTTAGTATTTTCACCTATTGGCCTGTTGTATAATCTGACTTATTTTTATTTTTGCACATGACTTGCAGTCTACTTCTTCATCCAGATTCTTGCAATTAGCCCAGGTATACTCATGGCCATCCACGTGGACAGAATATACACAAACTCTTGCAGTTACTCATAACTGGAAGGAACTTGCCTTGTCTCAGATGAGACTTTAGATTTCTACTTTTGAGTTACTGCTGAAATGAGTTAAGACTAGGGTACTGTTTGCAAGGCATGACTGGTTTTTAAATGTGAAAAGGAAATTAGATTTGGGAGGAGCCAGGGTGGAATGATATGGTTTGGCTCTGTGTTCCCAACCAAATCTCATCTTGAATTGTAATACACACATGTCAAGGGAGGGACCTGGTGAGAGGTGATTAAATCATGGGGGCAGTTTCCTCCATTCTGTTCTCATTATAATGAATGACTTCTCACAATATCTGATGGTTTAAGATTATGTAACAGTTTGCCCCTCCCACCTTCTCTCTCCTGCCACCATGTAAGACATGCCTTGCTTCCCCTTCACCTTCCACCATGATTGTAGGTTTTCTGAGGCCTCCTCAGCCAGGCCTCCTCCTCATTGACTGTGAGCCAATTAAACCTCCTGTCTTTAAAAATTACCCAGTCACAGGTTTTTCTTTACAGCAGTGTGGAAACGGACTAATACAGTTCTTAAAAGAAGAAAAGAGAGTCAGAAAAAAAGAATCAGAAAAATGGTATTGTAAGGAAAACTAGTATTTCTGGCATTAAAAAGAGAGTCAGAAAAAAAAGAATCAGAAAAATGGTATTGTAAGGAAAACTAGTATTGCTGGCATTAAAGTATAGGGCCCGCCCGGCCCAGTGGCTCACGCCTGTAATCCCAGTACTTTGGGAAGCCAAGGCGGGAGGATCACAAGGTCAGGAAATCGAGATCATCCTGGTTAACACAGTGAAACCCCATTTCTACTAAAAATATAGAAAACTAGCCAGGCATGGTGGTGGGTGCTTGTAGTCCCAGCTGCTCAGGAGGCTGAGGCAAGAGAATGGCATGAAGCCAGGAGGCGGAGCTTGCAGTGAGCCAAGATCCTGACACTGAACTCTGGCCTGGGCGACAGAAGGATACTCTGTCTCAAAAAAAAAAAAAAAAAAAAAAAAAAACAACAACAAAGAAAAACACACCCATTATAGGGCCCTGGACCAAGGAATACAGGCAGTCTCTTGATGCTTTAAGACACAATGTCATAAATTCTCCCATACAGCCTCTAGAAGGAACACAGATGTGCCAAAACCTTGATTTGATTTAGGCCGTTGTGATCCATCTCAGACTTCTGACATTGATGAAAGTAAAATAATAAATTTGTATTTTTAAAGGACTCATTTTTTGGTAATTTGTTACAGCCACAATAAAAATGAATACATGTGGTGATAACTCTTTCAAGCATTTATGCATTCATTCTTTAAACACGTGTACTTTGTGTAGTTTCCATTACTTACTCAAAAATGTATATTCAGTAATTTAAACAGGTACTCTTATTTTCTGTGATGTACATGTTTTCACAAAAACATGTAGAATGTATTTAAGATAGATCTATGATATAAAAGATGTCAGCATGCTTATTACAGTAATGATCCTGGTACTTGGGTCAACATTGAACTTATGAATTGTTATAACTATCCATACCCTCTTGCCTCAACGATAAATTTGATTTTGTGCCGAGGAGCCCTAACAGAAAGAATGGGAAGGAGTAACATCTTTGTTCTTTGGAAATATAGAAAAAAAAGGAAGAAATACTGAAAATATTGAAGTGCATTGAATCAATGGGGAATACAAAAGTGAATGTGTCCACATTTTTAAAAGAAATAGCAATATATAACAATGGGTAATATTTTGAGTCCTTTAATTTAGAACAAGATCTAATGTATATTTATAAAACAACTGGTAATGAACACATATAACGCTATCTGTATTTTCTTGCATTTTAATAAACCATTTTAATAATAGTCAATTGTAATCTTGAGAGGAAACCATGTTTCATTAATATAAAACTTGCATAGATTCATTTACCTTGATAATTGAATTTAGCAATTGAAATGTTGGGAGAAATAATAACAAAACTACATTCTTGCATTCCCCCTTCTTTTCATTTTCTTTTTAGAATATAATCAGTAGCTAGCAAGAAAAATAATTTAACTATTTCTTATTAAAAGATAGCAACACGAGTATTGTGAGAGGTGGAAAAATAAAGACATCACCTCTAATTTTGCTTTAGACTATAAATTGCAATATGTAAAACAATTCCATTGCTGCAAGAGATAAAATTGAATAAAAATAGCATTAAAAATGAACTAAATAAAACTGAGTAATACAACAAAATTATACAATGCTTTTATAATATCTCCAAGTAGGAATCTGGTCTATTATTTCCAAATTTACAATAGAGTATTAAATTAATGACAGGTTTATTTGTCTATGCCAAAGTTAAAGAAATAAATTATACAATTTTTAAATCATTAGTAAAGAACTTTCACTGTTAAATGGTGACAATTTTTGGCTTCTACAATGAATCAGCCACACTGATAATCAGTATAAATCTTGATAATTTGAATTAACACAATGGCATCATATATTAATAAGTTAAAATGATGAAATCTATATTATACAGTGCATTTGAAACCACATAAGATTATAATTCTTAAATATAACATTTCCTGATTTTGAAAAAGTGTTCTTTATTCTCTATTATTCAATTTCATTTATACATTTGTTATTCTATGGCTTATTGGTTACCTTTATGATTTGTTCAAAAATGAGATTATACTTTAATGTATGTAAATTTAACACTTCTGTTGTTAGCATATAGTAGGAGCTCAATAAATTGTAGTGGTAGTAGTAAGTGTTTTTAATAGAAGTGCTTTGGGGACTTGTGTTACTTTTATGCTCTGCTTTATGCTAACCAGTGAGGTTACATACTGCTAGCATATATTATAACGCTTACTATTATTCTTTCCAAATTGTTAAACTTGTGAAAAAATGATCACATGATTTAAGTAAAAGATTAAGACAACAGTTTTTTAGAGTTGCAATTTATAAAAATTAGAATTCAAATGCTACATGATAGTTTTACTTCATGTATATTTATTTTTCTAAATGCTAATTTAGCATTTTGACAATTTCAAGCAGATTTTTTATCAAGATCACACTAAATTCCTCGGGATTGAGCTCGCAAAGCAAGAGAGAAACTAAGTGGACCCTTCATTCACCTGGAGGCCCTACAGAAGATCCCAATTCATCGCTAGAGAAAAATTAGGTGGCCCATATTACCTTCTTTCCCAACATCAATTATAATCTAGCCTTTATTTTTGTTCACCCACTAATACCTAGGTTATTTTAGCTTGATGATCACCTTTCTAATGAAAATGAAAGAAATAGGAGAGATACGATTGTTGCATACAGGAAGGCTCTTTTAAATACTACATTTTATTTGATGCCATTGATATACCCATGGACTTCTAGACTTGAATACCTCAGGTTTTATTGAGTAAACAAATAGCAAAGATCCACTGATTCCAAAAGAGATTCTAAGGAGTAGACATACCTCTTAGTTGAAAACTTCTTGAACACACTGACACACCTAGACCTCAGGATTATTAATATAAGACCTAACACATTATTGGTTTATAAAATTGATTTAATGGAATGCAGACCACATTTTTTAAAATGAGAATGGCATTAAGTACATAAATATCAGCATGTACCCCTTTTAGGTTACTTCTTATACATTTATTTTAGTCATACATAGTTGATGTTTTTCTTGAGTCTTGAAGTTCAGAAGGGAAAAATCAAACAACAGAAATGTATATTCTTGCTTTTGGAAGATATTAATTCCCCAACTAGTTATTTTATTACAAAACATGACTGGTAGTTCATTGGCCATAGACTCAGTAGTCACTACCACACATTTCTTGACTTAGATATGCATACATTTGTGCATATGTATGGAAAATATCTATGTAGATATATTTGTTTTAATACAAGTAGTGATCTAGTGTTGTGTGCAATGCAGATAAGAATCTCTGCGTGTGTAACTTAATCTCCTGCATGTATAACTTAAATTTCTGCAAGGCATGGTGGCTCATGACAATAATCCCAGCATTTGTGGAGGTCATGACAGGAGGATTGCTTGAGGCCCGGAGTTTAAGGCTAGCCTAGTCAACAAAGAAGACCCCTCGTCTCTGGGAAAAAAAAAAAAAAAGTAAAAGTTAGCTAGGTGTCAAGTGGCAAAGTGAAAAGTGCCTGTGGTTCCAGCTACTCAGAATGAGGCAGGAGGATTGCTTGAACCCAGGAGTTCAAGGTTACAGTGAGCTATGATGGCACCACTGTATGGCAGACGGCAGAACATGGCAAGACCTGTCTCTAAAGTATTTTTAAAAATCCACTTAAACAATTCCACTTTGTATGACTACAAAATAACCAAATATGACAAGCTTTTACCTTAAAAAAGTTTGTGTTCATCCATAAGATCTTTGAGAGGAATATTGTTTGTGTGAATGAACATGTCTAACAACTGGAAGTCAGAGGAACATTACACAGGAAATTGTCTTAAATGGATGGACAATTAAATTAGAATAGGTTTAATTTTTTTCCATTTTATTTATCATAGGGTTCAGTGATTTCACATGATTGATAGTGCCTTTCAAATCACAGAATAATTTACAAACATTTTTATTCTTTTTCATGTACTAGTTTTTGTGTCGTGTTTTAGCTCCATATATTATTTAAAAGAAACTAATAGTTATTGATTTTTAAACATTTCAGTTGGGACACTGTTTTATGATAATTAGCTTATTTAATCTTCATCCAAACCTATGACATTTATTCTATTATGTTCAATTGGCCAATGAAGCAATGATATTGAGAAAGACTAAATCACAAGTCTAATGTCTCATATGAAGGAAGACACACAGCTTGGATCTGAACTCCTTTCTCTGTAGCTGCACAGTCTAACATTTTTACCACTATTAAATGTTTTTTAATGAACATCTCTTATCTGGTGATATCAGTGTGCTTGATCTTAAATAGTAAAATTGTGTGAGAGATGTATTTACTTCTGACGAAAAACTGTTATGTCTGACTCTAAAAATACTATTTGTACTACAAAATGTGAGGAAAATACAGATAGAATTTTTTATAAAATTCTCTTGAAATAGTTCCATCTAAAGAATATGTTAAATCTTAAAGGTCTACCACTGTGGTTTAAATTAAACCAACATAGTTTTTATTTTCCTGAGATACTTGCCTTAAGGTGTTATATTTTCCAGAAGGCTTCCTATATTTTTGTTGATGCAGTCTTTTGCACATTGTTGAGAAATAAATTTTCCTAGCAGTAAATGCATTTCTAAAGTAAATAGTTTCTTAAAAATCCACAGAATCGTTATTCTCCCTATTACCTGAAAATCTGTCCCTCTTCAGAAACCTACTGACCTTCTGAATAGTTCGTTACTTTTAACTAAAACGCTCTCTTGGACACTATTTAGTTATGTATTAGTTAGTGCAGTTACTTTAATAACTATGAACAATGTCCAAAGGAAAGAAAAGGGATAGTATTTTAAGAAGCTCAAAGAAACCCACTTGTGCTACATATAAGAAATGTATACATTTTGCACACATTTTTATGATTAGCTATTTGAGAAATGAAGTATTATAGACAGCATTGAAGACTTTTAGCTTTCCCAAAATACAACCATTCTAGTCCTCTCCCTCACTATTCAGAAATAATATCCTGAAGACTTTGAGCATCACTTCCTCACAAGTATTTGTAATTTTTCCTATTATGCAGTGACTATAAATTATATAGAGTATACTTTTGAATTGTGCATAAATAGTACAATATTGTTTTAGTCTATTCAGGATGCTTTAACAACATATCATAAACTGCGTTGGCTTATAAACAACAGAAATTTATTTCTCAAAATTCTAGAAGCCAGAAGGTCCAAGATCAAAGCACTGGTTGATTTGGGGTCTGGTCCATAGATTGCACCTGCCAGCTGTTTCCTCGCGTGATGGAAGGAACAAGGCAGCTCACTAAGGATCTCTTATATGGGCCTTAATTTAATTCACGAGGGCCCTGCCCTCCTAACCTAATTAACTCCCCCAAACCCCACTTCCTAATACTATCACCTTAGGGGTTAAGATTCCAACATATGTATTTTGAAAAGACACAAACCATAATATTATACAAAATAATTTGCCAAAATTTTAATTCAAAGTGTGTTTTCAACATGTCTCTATGTTGGTGATTATTCTTATTACTTTATTTCATCTTCTTATTTTATTTTTATTATATGTTTCAGGTCATGTATGGAGAAAAGAGAATGTGAAATATAATGCCATATTGCATTCCCAACAATAGTCTAAGGCATTTTCCTTTCTAAAGTTGTCTTTTTTAGAATATGTGTTGGGAATATATTTTGCTGTACTCTTAAGATAAAGAAAAATAAACTGCTTTTTAAAAATGAATTGACTTGATCATAAATGAAATTTAATTGGAATTTTTTATTTTTACTACAGAGAGCTCCTTTCGAATAAAGGCTTAATTAGACAAACATTATAGAATTGCTTGATTTCCAATATTTTTTTAAAAATATATTTGTCCCCTTTCTATAAGAGTAAAAGTTGATTTAGGGTCTGTCATACAGAATACTCCATGTTGTGGGGGAACTTAGAAGCAAATTATGAGTTCTTCTTCACAAACTTGTAAGGAACTCATGACTCAGAAATATAAAAAAATTAAAAGAACTTTACTCAAAAGGATGATGGATTATATTTATGTGTGCGACTCAAAGAATCTCATTCTTTTATAAATATATTTTGCAGAAAAAATATAGTGATACAGGCTTTAGCAAGTAATGATCCTCCTGTATAGTCAACTAGAGGGGTAAATTGGAAAATAAGAAGTTTCTCTGCTCTGTCTTCAGTCTCTGCTTTCAGTCATCTTCCTCTTATTAGTGCTTGCCAACATATTCACTCATTTAACCATTTGTTGAATATATACCATGCACCATTCATTTCAGGGTAAATTGATATTGATAGAACACTTCAAGGAGCTCACAATGCAGTGGGCTATGAGACACATTGATGTCATCTCTACATTGATAACAAAGGCATCTTCCTTAAAATAGCAAATGTGAGTTCTACAAATTTACATTGACTACTGAACAATGCACCGTATTTTCTTTTAGGGGCAATAGAGAGTACCAGAGCTCCTAGACTTCTAGATAAGACAACTCCATCCCCAACATTTATACCTCCATTTGTAGACGTCAAGAGGGTGCCCCTGTAATCCTTTTGCTTCTGGAAAGTGTCCCCCTGTCCCTCTCTCTTTCCTCTAAATTACAGCTACCAAGATTTGCTCTCTAATAATCTCTTTACAATTTCCACCCCTCCATTTTATGTCAGTCTCTGTAAGCAATCCAAATTCATTCCTGGAACTTCTACCTCTATTTTTCTCTTTATAAAATGTCTCTGCTATATGTGTCACATGGACAGTAGAGTATAGTTTGCATCATGACAAGAAGTGATTTAAGTAAGTACAGTAACCTCTGTTCTAATTTTGGATTTACAATTCATAGTGTGATACTTTGTGTCTTTTTTAGACTTGTTTTGTCATGGAGAACTGAAGACAAGAATCCCTTCCTGATCAGTGGGTTGTTGTAAGGTAAAAATGAGATAATGAATATGAATTTGTTTTGAAAATTTTAAATCACTCTTCAAAGTTATAATACATAGAATCTTGACAAGTAATAATATTAATTTTAATGACAATATATTTGGAGATTACATTCAAGTCTGTAAAAAGTATTATCCTTATATATGTGATACAAACTAAAATATTATAAAATGAGCCTTTCAAATTAAAAGTTCTCAGAGCATCAGAGATACAACACAATCATTAATGGAGCTGTTACAGACTTTTTAATTGGGAAATGAAATAGTCATTGCCCTAGAGTAAACTTGACACCTTGTTCATTATCTAAGACTTGATTTTGTGCTATAATTACTTTAAGATCCTATTAAAGTTTCATGCTAACTGAATGATTGGGCTATACATGTGAATAAAACTGAAATATGTGATAAATATATCCTACTGATTTGGTTTCAAGGGAATCTGTACTAATTTCAGGTCCTCTTTCATTGAACACATATGAGTCAATCACTTAGAAAGAAGGATCAAAACATGTCTTAAGATAAGAAAACAGACTTTCAAAGTGCTAATTTATGACTTGTAATTACCAGCAATTCTGTTTACTCTGTGTGTTTTAGGTCCAGTAAAGTTTGAAACTCCAGTAACTCAGAATCATTAAATATTAATTCAGTGCTTGGGCTAAGTTTTGTAGGAGGAAAAAGAAAAAGGAAAAAAGAAAAGAAAAATATAATCTCTGTTGCTAACAAGGTTTCTAGTCAACTAGAAAGGGATAAGAAAGGAAAGTCATTGACTGAACTGCAACAGTTTTAAAGGAAATGGAAAGATCCTACTCTATTTAATTTTTGTAATTAAGTTTAGCAGAAGGATAGTTTTATCCCCCTTGTTAATTCTCACACTCCAGCAATCAAGCTTAGGAGGAGATTTTAATCCCTCTTTTGTGAATAAGCAAATTTAGCTGAATGTCTCATATCCAGTGACCATTGTTAGGCATTAAGAAAGCATTGTTCAGAATAGTACAATTTGTATGAGACAGAACTGATTTACACACACACACACACACACACACACACACACACAGTTGACCCTTCAGCAACCCAGGGGATAAGGGTAGTAACCCCATACACAGTAGAAAATCTGTACATACCTTCTGACTTCTCCCAATTAACTACTAACAACTTACTGCTGACCAAAAGCCTTACCCCATTACCACATATTCTGTATGCTGTATGTATTATATGCTCTATTGTTACAATCAAGTACGTTAGAGAAAACAAAATGTTATTTAGAAAGTTATAAGGCAGAAAAAACATATTTATTATTCATTCAGTGGCAGTGAATCACCAAAAAGGACTTTATTCTTATCATCTTTATGTTGAGATGGCTGAGAGTGGGGAGAAAAAGGAGGGGTAGTCTCGCTGCCTCAGGGGTAGCAGAGGTAGAAGAAAATTTACATATATGGGGACCCACACAGTTCAAACCCATGCTGTTCAAAGTTCAACTGTATATATTTCTATATACATATAGATATATACACATACATATATTCATACACATATATACATATACTATATATTTATACACATATATACATACATATACACACATATTAGCAATAATTTTAAAAACTGATAATATAGTAATAAACAAAGGAGACAAATCCCTGCCTTTATAATATTACATTCTCAGGAAGTAGTCAGAAAATATCCATAACTTAAATAAATACACAATATAATTTTAGTTAGGAAGAATGCTTTCAAGAAAAATAAAGCAAAGTAAGTGGTTTAAGATTTGCTGGGGATGTTTTAGAGTAGTTGAATAAAGCTTTTCTAAGAAATAACATTTGAAGAGAAACTGGAGCAAAATGTAAGAGAAAGTCCTGGAACTAAATCTGAGCCCAAAACAGTCATGCATTAATGTGTGTACTGCTCTAAAAAACACCATAGACTGCTAGCTTACAAACAGCAGAAAATTATTTCTTACATTTCTCCAGGCTGGGAAGTCCAAGATCTAGATACTGACAAATTTAGTGTCCACATGGTGAAAAGAACAAGGCAGCTCCCTGGGGCCTGTTTTATAAGGTTGCTAATTCCATTCATGAAGCTCCTCATGATGAAATCCCTCCCAAAAACCCCACCTCTCAATACCAATACTTGGTGATTAATATTTTAACATATAAATTGTAAGAAACATAACCACTCAAGCCACAGCAAACAGCAAGCAGAAACACGTAAGATTTTGACAAAACAGTATATTTAAGACATGAGAAGATAATAGGTTTGGACTGAGAAAAAAAAAAAAGGCAAAGAAAGAAAAGAATGGGTAAAATGTGGAATAGTTGTCATTAAATTTCATGAATCCTAAGCCACTGTAAGTAATTTGAATTTTATTTCAAATGTGTTGGGAAACCTTTGCAATCTTTTTGGCAGTGCTATTGACTGATGCAGTTTAAATGAAAAATTGAAGAGTCCTTAAGGCACTGAAGAGATTATAGGCTCTAGATAGTTGAGAATTTAGGCAGGAGATGGGTACAAGGTTATCCAAGTAGTCTTGCTCATTACAAATGCATGGACTAGGGTCACAACAAAAGGGGTTGAGAAATATTAAATTCGGAACATATTTTGATAGTAGCTTTAATATGGCATCTAAACATTTTTTGTGTTAAATTAGATAGTAACTGTAGAAGTTTTACCATACTTTGAGTATTAAGATGGAAGACAATTGTAGCAGACTAGAGAAAAAGATTATAAAAACAAAAGGATTATATTCTAATGCTAAAATAGAAGCTCCCTTAAATTTCAGCTTAAAATTAAAGACATATAATAAATACTCAGTAATTTTGATTACTAATTTTATTCAGATTATTAAAATAAAAATAGAAAATTTGAAAAGTTTCTCTATTCCTTTATTTTTCCTTTTATATTCTCTTTTTACTTTTCAAATGGCAACGTTTCATTGATTAAATATGGAGATGTTGACATAGTTTGGCTCAGTGTACCCACCTGTATCTCAGGTGGAAATGTAATCCCTGTGGGTCAGAGAGGAGACATGGTGGGAAGTGATTGGATCATGAGGGTAGATTTCCCCCTTGCTGTTCTCCTGATAGTGAATTGGTTCTTAGGAGATCTGGTTGTTTAAAAGTGTGTGGCGCTGCCTGCTTTGCCCTCTCTCTTTCCTGCTCCGCCATGGTAAGACGTGCTTTATTCCCCTTGTAAGTTTCCTGAGGCCTCCTAGTCATGCTTCCTTTTAAGCCTCCAGGACCATGAGTCAATTAAACCACGTTTCTTTAAAAATTACCCAGTTTCAAGTAGTTATTTAAAGCAGTGTGAAAATGGACTAATACAGATGTGCTGAAATTATTTTGAGCTTTTCCAAAATTGGTTACACAGTGTGTTTGTACCTTACAATGTAAATCAGTTACAAATATAACTTAGTGTTGTACTGAATTCAAAGATATATGTGTTTTTATTAAGACTATGTAGCTGTACTTGAACTTTTGGAGTAATTTTTGTGTCTTCATGCATGATACCTATGTAAATTATTATGCAATTAGTAACTTCTCAGAGTAGATTCATAATAGACCAACATTCAAACCTGCCTGTTAAAACTAATAACATATAATAAGTGCAGATCAAAGCAGTAAATTTTAATTAGTAATAGTACAGTTAATAATTTTGTAACAAATGTAGGATTGTTTCTGAGTGTGTTTAAAAACATGAATCAGAGGTGAAACTGAAATTGAAACAAAAGGGCCAACACTTGTAGGGTTCTCTTTCAAAATATTAATCTGCTTCAGTTCATCTCTAATGGGTCTATTAGGAAGCAAACAGACATTCAGCTTCCAGTGTTAGTGATCTCCTCCAAGGATTTACTGGTTTGTTCAACTTATTAATTATAAATATGAAAACCAGTGTGTGGAAGAAGGTAAAAATTGGGAAGTGCTACTTCTGTAGGTCATCATTTAGTAGACTATTAGACACCAAGGAAGACACTGTAATTACTTTGGATTATTAGAAATATATACATATGATGTGGTAGAATAACAAATTGTGTATATGTTGTACATTCCTTGTTGAAAAAACATGCTTTAAAATAAGTTTTATTTCCAAAGAATACTTTAAGCTTTACGTTAGGGCACCTAGGAATAAAATTTGGCAAAGATCCTTATCATAATATTTCTTAAGATTTAATGTTCATAAAAATTACTCGGGTTATTTTCTTACTATGCAGATTTTGATTCAGAAGGTTGAGGGAACGACTTAATATTTGACAAGGGCTGAGATTCTGTTTTTCTAATAAGCTTCTAGGTAATGCTGCTAGGGTTGGTTCATGGACCAAACTTTGAGTGTCAAGAAATCTAGACAACTTAAAATGGCAAGAAAAAACATCAAATTTAAATATCTCTATCCTTAGCTTGATACAGAAGTTTATTTAAATTTCTGCTCAACATTAGAGAACTGAAATTGAGAATAGTAAATAATGTATTATGGATGTGATTAAGAGAGTAATGTATGATATGTAAGTGTATAGTATATACTTATATGATAGTGTATGCTATATTGGAGTAAATAAGCATATAATATAGTACACAGTATAGTGCAAACTATATACTATATATAGCATAATGTATATATAGTATGTAAGTTTATACCATACTATATACAGTATATACACTGTATATATACTGTACATGCACTGTATATACAGTGTATGTAATGTATATTGTATGTATATACTATGCTAAATATACTACACATAGCATTTTGTACTATATATACTATATATGCATTACATACTATATAATGCATTATATACATATATACCATTATATATGCAGGTCTTACTATATCATATATAGTATACTGTACACATATATAGTTTAGTGTATGTATAGCATGCTATACTGTACATAGAGTATATATACTGTATATACTATATATACTGTATATATAGTGCATTGTATATATTATATAATTATACCATACTATATATAGTATATATACTGTATATGCTGTATATATGCTGTACTTTCACTGTATATATAGTATATAATATATAGTATAGTATTTGTATACTATGCTATATATAGTATGTGTACTACTATACTATATATAGTATATGTACTACACTGTATGTTCTATATATAGCACTACACTATATATACTACATATAGTATTATATACCACATATACTACATATACGTTATATACTATATAACAGGCCTGTTATATACTATATACAGGCCCTACTATATAGTGTATAGTATACTATATGCAGTACATATGTGTATATATACTCTATATACTCTATATACTATACCATATATACAGTGCATATATACTGTCTATACATACACAGTATATATGCACTATACATACATATATAAATAGTATATATGAATAATGTATATACATTGTATATATGTTATAGTATAGTGCAGCATATAGTATATACTGTGTATCATGTACACATATATGGTACAGTGTATATCATGCATATACTGTATAAACACTATATATACAGTGTACTCTTTATATACATACTTATACACCATATATACTATACTATATTATATACTATATAGTACAGTATATAGAAGTATAATTATATATAAGTGTATAATGCACTATATACATTATCTCTATATAGTATATAAGAATATACTATACTATATATGCTATCTGTACACTGTATACTACATAAAATATCTGTACTATATAGTATATATACTACACTACATACAGTATGTTACAGTATTATATATACTATACTACATACAGTATATATACACTGTATATATAGAGTATGTATACTGTGCTGTATATAGTAGTGTATTCTATACATATACTATTGCATATACAGTACACTATGTATGTATAGTATATATGAGTAGTATATATGTATATACTTATATACTGTGTATATACAATATCATATATACAGATATACTATATATATGCATATATACTACGTATATATAAACACAGAATAGCCCCTTATACAGGCCCTGCTGAAAAGTTTTCATAGTAGTCTCTCAAGCTTCTCCTTGCCAAATCTGGGGTGTGTTTAATCTAGGAGCATCTCATTTAATCACTAGACAATCTAAAACTATGATCTATTCACCAACTCTGTTTCCATAAGCAGTGGTTTTATTTACTTTCTGAATTTCTTTTGCACTCTGCTTCCCAAGGTCATAAAAACAATTCTTAGCTAATTAAATCTCTAGTAATTAATGAATTTTTTTCCTTTCCAAAAGAAAAGAAATAAATGAAAAGCAAACATTGGTTAATATTTTCAAAGTATAATCCTTCTGCGTTGTTTATGACATCTTTGATTTCTCATTAAAAAAACTAATTTTGCATTTAGGTTCCTCCCACCATCCTTAGCCCAAATTTTATAATTAAAAAAATTCTATTCAGAATCAATTTTACAGTATAATAAATGCCACAGGAAAAGCACAGCATGCATATGAGAGTGATACCTTTTGAGATTTTTAATTTGAGCAAGGTAAGACTTTATGACAGGAGACGTTCTCAACTGCCTTCTTGGCCATAAATGAAGGCAGAGCTCCACTTGAACTGAGATCAGTTTACAGTGAACATCATGTAAGCATGGAGAGTGAGTATGTTTATTGCTGCAAATCCAGTCCAAATTTCAAATCACATCATTTTTTCTCTCAGTCTCTGAGCTTCCACTATCTGCCACAAGACAGAACACAGGTACTTGTCAAGTCTAGGCTCCTATAGTTATATTAACTGGTTCCTATCGGTGTTCTCCAGATGCCATAGCTTGCTTTGTTATCTTTATTTCTTTCTCTGATTTGATCTATTTTAAATAATGAGTTTTCTTACAGGTGATATCAGGGTTTTTATATTTCACTTAAGTCCCAATGGTTGATTTGGATTTTTTGTCTTTAAGGACAGGACTTTAACTCTGAATTCCCACAATTAATATCCTTAAAGTGTTTGTGGTCAGATATGGTAATAACAAAAGTACTACTGTTCTTCGTTTCAAAGCAAATATTGCACCTAACAATGTTAAACAGGCAAGGAAGACTTTATTCAATACTTTAGCAACAGGGGAGAGATAACAGAATTCAGGTGGAACTCAATTCTGCTGAAACAATGGGAAATAGGTATTTTAAAGACTGATTGAGTTAGTGAAAAAGTACTGGAGGGTGCTAGCATACTGAGTTTGCTGATTGGCTTTATCAAAAGAAAAAACTAATCTTCTCACATCTTTATAAAAGGAGATAGTTTCTTAAATTGGAGCAGGACACCTATAACCACCCACCAAAGTTAGGCTCTTACCCTCATACAGAAACTGAGAGAAAAAGGGAAGATAAAGGGATAAAGGTGTTGAGGGAGAGGAGGGCATTATTTTCCTGAATATTTACATTTCAAAGATATGGATCCTAGGTTCTTGAGAAAGACACGGGTTTTAAAATTGACAATAAACTTATTAAAAGACATATCTCCAAGTGATAAAGACATAATTTACAATTACATGTTTTTTAAAGTAACTGCTAAGAGAAGGAAGGTCAGGGGCCTAGAGTCAGAAGGAAGCTTTGACTAAAATTTAGTCAGCTTAGAAAAATATTAGGGCCATCTTGATCACTGGCTACATTTATGGTCCTTTAAAATCTGCCATTATGGTCTTCACAAAATAAAATCTAACTGTACAATTTATACTAGTTTCCTAGCTCTGCTGTAACAAATTACCACAAACTAAGTGGCTTAGAACAATGGAAATTTATTGTCTCCCATTTGTGGGGGCCATAACTCTGAAATCAGGGTGTGGTCAGGGTCCTGCTCTCTGAGAAGGCTCTACAAGAATTCTTCCTTGCTTCTTCCAGCTTCTAGTGGCTTGAGGTCTTCTTAGCTTTCAGCTGCATAACATCAGTATGTATCGTCATCCTCACTTGGCCTTCCTCCCTGTGTGTGATGTCTCCCCTCTCTTTGTCCCTTATTGGGGCATTGTCATTGGATTTAGGCCCACCTAGATAATCAATAATCATCTTATCTTTATATTATTAATTACATCTATAAAGACTCTTTCTCCAAATGAGGTCACATTTACAGATTCTGAGGATTATGTCACGCATGTGTCTTTTAGGGGTGGCATAATATTCAGGCCTCTACACTGCTCGTATACTTAATTGGCTCCTGTGGACAGTAATTTTCCTCAAATTCCTTAACTGTTCTTGAGGCACTGCTCTTCCTCAAAGGCCCAATTTCTCACAACTTCTCCCCAAACAAAGGAGAGCCATATAATTAGTCCCCCAGTCTCTACCAAATAAGAATGCTTCATACATACTGTCAAGGAATTAGGGGTAGATAGGGAATTATAAATGCAACTTTATGATACTCTTAACTTAATAGAGATATTTGATTTGACTATAAACATGTGATATGAATGAAATACTACAATTTTCCACACAGAATTCCAGTGGTGATTGAAGAATATCTAAGCAATATATTTTTTTGATGGGAGATAAAGACTACCTCACTACCAGAAGGAAATCGTAACTGAGTTTGACTTTAATTAGGCAAAAGTAATATTTTGGAGAGCTGTTCAATGGTGGTGGAGAACATGGTATAAGTAAAGCCAAACAGGAAGAAAAGAGTAGTGAGTTATTTTTTTGAACCACTCAAAAATTTTGATATTACTAATGCATATAATATAATTTAAGCAGATAGAATACTAAAATAACAAAAGTGTTATTGAAGATTTTCTGTCATTTATTAAATAGAAAAATATATTCAAATATTTGGTTAAATTCTTCTTGTAATTATTTGGATGATTCATTTGAGAGTGACAAGATAAAAATAATGCAGGTATTTCTCATAGATACCTGTTATAATCCTTATTACGATTCAATACTTGTGAACTATACACAGAGAAAAAGATGATACAATTATGGGGATGTAGAGAAATAAAGAAGGGAAGAATTTTCCAAATGTGGATATGAAGAACAGAAGTTTAAAAAATTAAGCAAGTTACAGTTTCAATTGTAGCTGAAAATGCATTTTTCCTATTTTAAAAATATTACAAATGAATTTTCATTTTGATTAATGCCGGGGATAGGAGTAATTTCTTTGTAAGTATTAAAGCATAATATACTGCTGAATATAAAAACAAGATGAATTCATTTATGTTCTCTGTAAAAGAATGCTTTTGTTGAAAGGTGTTGCCTTTTCATACTAAATGTCTAACGATAATGTCATTTTATAAAAGGCCAAAATATTAATACAATCAATAAATGATATTGTTTGGATGTGCCCCCCCACCCCCCGCAATCTCATCTTGAGCTGTAGTTCCCATAATCCCCTCATGTCATGGGAGGGACTTGGCTGGAGGTCATTGAAAAATGGGGGCAGTTTCCCCCATGCTATTCCTGTGATAGTAAGTTCTCATGAGATATGATGATTATATAAGGGGCTTTCCCCTTTGCTCAGTTCTCGATCTTCTCCTTGCTGCCACCATGTGAAGAAGGAAGTGTTGGCTTTCCCTTCTTCTGTGATTGTAAGTTTCCAGAGGCCTCTACAGCCATGCTGAACTGTGAGTCAATTAGAGTTCTATCCTTTATAAATAACCCAGTCTTGGATATGTCTTTATAGCAGGGTGAAATCAGACCAATACAGTAAATTGGTACCACAGAGAGTACTGTTGCTATAAAGATACCCAGAAATGTGGAAGCCATTTTGGAACTGGGTAACTGGCAGAGGCTGGAACCATCTGAAGGGCTCAGAAGATAGGAAATGTGAGAAAGTCTGGAACTTCCTAGAGACTTGTTGAATGGCTTTGATCAAAATGCTGATAGTGATATGGACAATATAGTCAATGCTGAGGTAGTCTCAGATGGAGATGAGAAACTTGTTAAGAACTGCATTAGCAAAAAGACTGGCAGCAATTTGCCCCTGTCCTAGAGGTCTGTGGATCTTTCAACTTGAGACACATGATTGAGGATATCTGCCAGAAGAAATTTATAAGCAGCGAAGTGTTCAAGAGGAAACAGAGCATAAAAATTTGAAGAATTTGCAGCCTGATGATGAAATAAAAAAATAAACACTCATCTTCTGGGGAGAAATTCAAGCCAGCTGCAGAAATTTGCATAGGTTATGAGGCACCAGATGTTGATCACCAAGACAATGAGGAAAATGGCTCCAGGACATGGCAGAGACCTCTATGGCAGCCTCTCATATCACAGGCCCAGAGGCCCAGGAGGGAAAAATTGTTTCCTGGGCCAAAGCCAGGTGCTCCCCACTCTGTGCAGCCTTGGAACATGGTGTCCTGTGTCCCTGCTACTTCAGCTCCAGCCATGGCTAAAGGGGCCAAGGTACAGCTCAGGCCATTGCTTTGGAAAGTGCAATCCCTAAGCCCTGGCAGCTCCCATGGGGGGCTGGTCCTGCTAGTGTGCAGAAGACAAGATTGAGGTTTGGGAACCTCTGCCTAGATTTCAGAGGATGCATGGAAACACCTGGATATCCAAGCAGAAATCTGCTGCAGGGGCAGGGCCCACATGGCAAACCTCTGCTATGACAGTTGAGAAGAGAAATGTGGTTTGGAGCCCCCATACAGAGTCCCCACTGGGACATTGCCTGGTGAAGCTGTGAGAAGAGGGCCACCGTCCTCCAGACCCCAGAATGGTAGATCCACTGCTAGCTTGCACCATGCACCTGGAAAAGCTGCAGCCCCTCAATGCCAGCCATGAAAGCAGCCAGGAGGGAGGCTATACCCTGCAAAGTCACAGGAACATGGCTGCCCAAGGTGATGGGAGTCCACCTCTTGCATCAGCATGACCAGGATGTGAGACCTGGAGTCAAAGGAGATTATTTTGGAAATTTCATGTTTAATGACTGCAAATTAACATGCCTATTGGATTGCAAAATTGCACGGGGACTGTGATTTCTTGGTTTTGGCCACTTTCTCCCATTTGGAGGGGGTATATTTGCCCAATGCCTATTCCCTCATTGTATCTAGGAAGTAACTAACCTGCTTTTGATTTTGCAGACTCATAATAGATAATAGATATTAGACTAATATAGATATTAGGAAATAGATAGATAAAAGAGATATATTAGTCCCCATATATTAGATTAACATAGATAATATTAGACTTTGCAGACTCATAATATTGTCCAAAAAGAAAAGGGAGAGAGAGAGTTTATTCAAAAGGAGAATAATAGAGAACTTCCAAAACTTAGAAAAAGATATCAATATTCAAGTATAAGATGGTTATTTAGCACAAAGCAGATATAACCCAAAGAAGACTACCTCAAGGCATTTAATAATCAAATCCAAAAATGGAAAGAATAAAGACAGTATGCTAAAAGCAAGAGAAAAATGATGAATAACATTTAGTGGTGCCCCATTACATATAGCAGTAGACTTTTCAGTGGAAACTTTACTGGCCAGTGGAGAGTGTCATGGTGTATTTAAAGTGCTGAAGGATAAAAGAAAACGTTTCCACTAAAATAAAATATCTGGCAAAAATATCCTTCAAACATGGAAAGAAATAAACACTTTCCTGGCAAACAAAAGCTAAATAATTTCATCAACACTACACCTGTCCTACAAGAAATGCTAAAGAACATCCTTCAATCCAAAGAAAAGGCTATTAATGAGCAATAAGAAGTCATCTGAAGGCACAAAACTCACTGGTCATAATTAGGTACATAGAGAAACACATAACATTATAAGTCTGTTATTGTGGTGTGTAAACTACCCTTATCTTAAGCAGAAAGGTGAAAATATAAACTTCCCAAAAATAACTACAACTTTTAAAGACATAAGACAGGACAATAAAATTTAAATAGAAACAACAAGTTAAAAAGCAGAGGGAAAAATTAAATTTCAGAGTTTTTATTAATTTTTTGTGTTAGACTGCTTATCTGTTTAAGCAATCAGTGTTACATTCTCATCAGTTCAAAATACTGGGTCATGAAATATTATTTGCAAGCATTCTGGGACCTCAAATCAAAGAACATACAATGGATACATAAAAAATAAAAAGCAAGAAATGAGAGTATGCCACCAGAGAAAATATGCATCACAAAAAGGAAGAGAGGAACAGAGGAAGAAAGGAAGGGAGGGAGGGAGGGAGGGAGGAATGAAGGAAGAAAGAAAGGAAGGAGGAAGGAAGGAAGGAAGGAAGGAAGGAAGGAAGGAAGGAAGGAAGGAAGGAA